>NC_135783.1:197501446-197703946 GCF_051106095.1 Pogona vitticeps
GGCTCTCTGGAGAGCCGGCTCTCGCGCCCGGTGTTGGTGGGACGGACCGCGCGGCTCGCCTTTTCGCCTCGCTTGACTTTCGGAAGAAAAGCTCCCGCCGTTCGCGGAAAGGGGGGGGGGAACTTCCTCGGCAAAGGAGGAATTAGCCTACTTTAAGGAATCATCCCTGGTGAGCTAATTACGAAGCATGGAGTTTGTGCGTGTTTGTGTGTGTGTGTGTGAGCGCGCGCGCGCGTGTTTTCAAGGCCCACAGCGTTGGCGGGAGGGCAGGGGCTCCAGCGACAGCTCCGAGGGGGCACCCCTGGGTGGTCTTTGCCCTGGGTGCTGATGCTTTTAGGTGTCGGGTTCATGGAACCAGGTTTTTCTCTGGATGGGGTCAGAGAAGAAGAAGAAGAGCGGTGCGGGAGGACCAGAGAGATGGGACTCTGCCGAGACAGGTCCCACTCAAGGAGAGGCCAAACGGGAAGGGGTTTGAGCACCCTTGGTTGGTGGTGCTCATCAGAATGCCTTCTCTGTTTATTTAAAATAGTTTTTTTCCCCCCTACCTTTCTCCTTAGCCTGCTAGGTGGTGACAAAGAAGCAAATAGGAAAGTGGGTGATAGTTTGTATGATAGGACAGTTTTGACAAGGAAAAAAGTACTCAGAAACCGAAACAGGCTTCAGGAAGGGCTGAAGCAGCAGCTAGTTCTGGACAGGATTATCCTATAACAGTGCCTTCTAATCTTCTAAAATGCACTCATACACACGCCAGCTCCCCATCCCATTATTTCCCTCCCCGCACACCAAAGGGAGCTGTGTTGTCAAGAAAGGTCTGAAAGTGATTATGTGTATGTGTGTTGGGAATTTGTTACCATACAATCAATTCTATAAAGTAAGTGCCGGCACTCGGCTATTTGTTCACAACAAGTTCAGGATAAATTTAGAAATTGTTTTTCTGTATTTAAACAATACTTTTTGTTTAAAATTCTCTTGGAAGCCATGAGATGTATGAATTAGGTAATAAAATAGTTATCTAGGGTTGTACACAGGAGTCCACAAGTAAATGATTGCTGATTTTTCTAAACATTATCAATATATAATGTGACTTGGTTTATGTGATTTAATTGATCAAAATACGTTTTCTTTGCCGGATGCCTACTGATCTGCAGATCAAATACTGTATTTTAGGATTCCTGGGGTGAATGCTTTAGGTCTGAAGGGAAGAAGCTCAAAGTATGGGATAAAAGGTGCTACAGCATGCTGTCCCCGGATCCCTGCTTAGAAAACATCTGGCTAGTAACACATGGTCCTTCAGACTCCACTTTAGTTAATTGCTGAAAGAAGTAATAAGTGTACAGGCTCTTCTTCCATCATAGCTGTTACTTAATTAGTAGAGGGTATTTAGGTTGACCCTCTCCCAGTCTCTGGCTGGTGCTATTATGTAATCATGTTTAGTTATAACTACTGTATCCCATCTATTATGCTAAAGATATGTTATAGTGTTTTTTAAAAATACACATGCTTGATTCAGAAAGAGACAGTCTTGGTATTTAAAGATAGAATTTTGCTAGGAATATATGAAGAAATTACAGGGCATTTTAATAGCACTCTTTGAACAATCATCTAAGCATACTAATCTCAGACATATATGAATGACTAAGGGTCAAGCAATAATACAGTCATCTGAGAAAAAAATGTAAACATTTTCAGAATGAACAACTGAGCAAAGGGAACTAGGAAAAGTGCATTATTAGTGAAAACCTGACAGGTAAAAATGACAGTCTGGAACTCAGGATATCCCAAGGAGCTGGGAAATAAGGAGGCCAGCTGATGCAGGGGTGTTCCACCAATTTGAGCATGCAGCCAGGCACCATTTCCTGGGCTAGCCCCAATTGGCTGCTGCCCTCTATGCTGAGCCCCACTCCCTGTGCAAGGAAGAAAGGAAGAGAGCACCTTCAGCTACCACTCCTTGGTACCCACTGCTGTTGCCATCAGTGGGGAGGTAAGAGGACTAAGTGCTCCAGCTGCTGAACTATATTATCTAAGCTGGTTGTCTCCACCATGCGTGGATTGAGAGAAGTGGCAGAGCCTATAGAAGCCACTACAGAGTAATACGCCTTGCCTTCATATATATAATGTAGTGGTTCTGTAATTCCTGTGTTTTGTTCCCTGTTACTTCTGCAAGCACTTGTTCCTGACCTGAAACAAACTAGTTATGACTCATTTGAAGGTGTCGCCTTCTTAATATTCACAAGCCCTCTGAGATAAAGCTTCCTTTAACAAAATGATCAAAGTGTGTCACAGAAATTTGGAGCAGCATTTTCCAATAGTTCACGTGTTTATTTTCTTTCTTTCTTTCCCATCTTTCTATCAAAAATGGAAATAACAAAAATAAATAAAAAATAAATAAATTCCAGTGACCAGGTGGCCAAAACCCCTTCTGTAACACCACAGCCTATGTGTCAAAGGCCTATCTGAATAAAAAAAGGTTTTGCATACTGATGGAAGGATGAGAGTGAAAGATCAGCCTACACTCCCTGTAACAGGAGCTTGAGAACAGCCAATCAGGAAAGCCCTGCCCTCTGCTCCCACCAGGCATGCCTCTGCTGTTGGTGGAATTGGCTTCCTCTGAAGGTTGTAACACCAACAGTCATGTTGGAAGTAGAATGGTCTTCAAAGCAGCCTAATTCCAGGTTGAGTAGGGCTTTATAGAAGAAGTCTAGCACTAGACTTGTATCTGGGAACAGATCACTAGATAGCACAGCTGTTGTTGACAAGACACTCCTTATGACTAGCCTGTTAACAGCTGTCCATTAAAGTGTCCATATAGTTAAAAATATTTTTGGTGGTCATTTTTGGGACACCACCACAAGTATGTGCAACTGTTGCACTAGCTTTAAGTATACAACTACACTCCTGGTCACTCAGAAAACCAAATAAGTGACTGAATCCTAGAATCCACCTACCCACTTCAAGGAGAGTGATTCTCCTTCTGTTTTCTAATATGTATATCTTTCTACTGTCCTCTTATCTTGTCTGGACTGCATGCCAATTTTTTCATCCTCATCACGTCCACTACCAATATCAGACATGGGAGAACAGTTTCCTTGGATTTAAATGGAAGAGGTAGAGTTGGGTGTAATCATTGTACTGGTGGCATTAAATCCTCAAACCTGAGTGAGATTTTCTTGTGGTTTCAAGTTTTTATAAGTGGCATGGGAGAAAAAAGGAGCCGTGACACCAGTATCTACAGCATTAAAGTGGAGTTTCTTAGAATAATTGAACCACAGAATAGTGGATTTGGAAAAAAAACTCTAAGGCCATCGAGTCCAATCTCCTGCTCAATGCAAGAATCCAAAGTATATCTGACAGATAGCTGTCTAATTTTCTCTTGAATGCCTCTAATGCTCAGTATCTCCTGAGGTAATTGATTCTATTGTTGTACTGTTCTAAGAATCAGGAAGTTTTTCTTGATATTCACCCAAAATCTGGCTTCTTGTAACTTGAGCCTGTTATTACATGTCCTGCATTCTGGAATGACTGAGGACAGATCCTGCACCTCCCCTATCAAGTTGTTGAAAAGTGCTATCCTATCTCCCCTCAGTCTTCTTTTCTCAAGGCTAAACAAGCCTAGTTCTTTCAGTCTATCCTCACAGGGCTAGTTTTCCAATCCCTTGTTGCTGCCCTCTGACTTTGTTCTGGTTTGTCTGCATCCTCATATACTACCTTCTGAACTTGCCTGTCCCAGAAGGAATTAAGCTGTTGTAAAACAGGACCTCCAGATAACATTCCAGATGACCCAGAAGGGAGCCATGATCACTGGCATAGAAAAAAGATACATCCAACAGAACTGAGGGGACAGACTCCCTCATCCAGTTTTCAGCATCCATACACCAAGCAGTAACCCAGACAGACTCTCTAATCTAAGCGATATGGAAATCATATTGGAACTGACCTAGATAAATCCTCAAAAAAAATCCCTGTTGCTGAGACCTCACCAGATGCTCCAGCAACATGCTGGTAATTGAGTCAATAGGATACAAGAAAAAAAGTCTTACCATCTCCTTCTTCTCCATCCCCATCAAAATGAGATGTTCACCACTACCTTTGCCTTGATGAGTTTCCTGACCCCTTTATCATCGAAATTCATCCACAAAGTGCCGTGCACATTTTTTACAAGAGGCTATTGAGTGATCTAGGTATAATCTAAACCAAATCCCTTATGAATACATAGTGGAAGTGAAGAATAGATTTAAGGAACTAGATTTGGTGGACAGAATGCTTGAAGAACTTTGGATAGAGGCTTGTAACATTGTACAGGAGGCAGCAACGAAAACCATCCCAAAGAAAAGGAAATGAAAGAAAGCAAAGTGGCTGTCCAACGAGGCCTTAGAAATAGCAGAGCAGAGAAGAGAAACAAAGTGCAAGGGAGATAGGGAAACTGAACACAGACTTCCAAAGAATAGCAAGGAAGGACAAGAGGGCCTTCTTAAATGAACAATGCAAAGATATAGAGGAAAATAATAGAAAAGGAAAAACCAGAGATCTGTTCAGGAAAATTGGAGATATTAAAGGAACATTTTGTGCAAAGATGGACATGATAAAGGAGAAAAATGGGAGAGACCTCACAGAAGCAGAAGATATCAAGAAGAGGTGGCAAGAATACACAGAGGAATTATACCATAAAGATTTGGATGTCCTCCTGGACAGCCCAGATACTGTGGTTGCTGACCTTGAGCCAGACATCCTGGAGAGTGAAGTCAAGTGGGCCTTAGAAAGCCTGGCTAACAACAAGGCCAGTGGAGGTGATGGCATTCCATTTGAACTATTTAAAATCTTCAAAGATGACACTGTTAAGGTGCTATACTCAATATGCCGGCAAGTTTGGAAAACTCAACAGTGGCCAGAGGACTGGAAAAGATCAGTCTACATCCCAATCCCAAAGAAGGGCAGTGCCAAAGAATGCTCCAACTACTGTACAATTGCACTCATTTCACACACTAGTAAGGTTATGCTCAAAGTCCTCCAAGGTAGGCTTCAGCAGTACTGTATCTGGACTGAGAACTCCCAGAAGTACAAGCTGGATTCTGAAGAGGCAGAGGAACTAGAGACCAAATTGCTAACATGCGCTGGATTATGGAGAAAGCCAAAGAGTCCAAGAAAAACATCTACTTCTGCTTCATTGACTACGCAAAAGCCTTTGACTGTGTTGACCACAGCAAACTATGGCAAGTCCTTAATGGGGACTTTATCTATCTCCTTATCTATCTCCTTATCTATCTCCTGAGAAACCTATACGTGGGACAGGAAGGAACAGTTAGAACTGGATATGGAACAACTGATTGGTTCAAAATTGGGAAAGGTGTAAGACAAGGTTGTATATTGTCTCCCTGCTTATTTAACTTATATGCAGAATACATCATGTGAAAGGCCGGACTGGAGGAATCCCAAGCCGGAATTAAAACTGCCGGGAGAAATATCAGCAACCTCCGATATGCAGATGATACCACTCTGATGGCAGAAAGTGATGAAGAATTAAAGAACCTACTAATGAGGATGAAAGAGGAGAGTGCAAAAAACTGCAGTGAGTCCTGGACCCTTCATGCACGGCAGGAGAGAAAGCTGAACACATTCCATATGCGCTGCCTCTCACGTATTTTTGTTATCACCTGGCAGGACAAAGTTCCAAATAGTGTAGTCCTAGATCGAGCTGGAATTTTTATCATGTATACACTACTGAAACAGCAACGTCTACGTTGGCTCGGGCATGTTGTGAGAATGGCTGATGGTTGGATTCCAAAGGATCTCCTGTATGGAGAACTAGTGCAGGGAAATCGCCCCAGAGGGAGACCACAGCTGCGATACAAGGATATCTGCAAGTGGGATTTGAAGGCCTTGGAAATGGATCTCAACAGATGGGAAACCCTGACATCTGAGCGTTCAGCCTGGAGGCATGCAGTGCATCACGGCCTCTCCCAATTTGAAGAGACTCTTGCCCAGCAGGCCGAGGCAAAGAGGCAGTCCCGAAAGCAGCAAAACCAGGGAGCTAGACGGGGTACAGATTGTACTTGTCCTAAGTGTGGAAGGGATTGTCACTCTCGAACTGGCCTTCTCAGCCACACTAGATGCTGTTCCAAGTCCTCCATGCAGAGCACGATACCATAGTCTCTCGAGACTGAAGGATGCCTATGATGATGATGATTCTTGTAGGAAGGTATATTACAATTTGTATGTTGGCATCTCTTCACATTCCATTTAAAGAAGATCAGATGTGCTTCCCCTTAAGTTACTTACCATGCAGCCGATCTGGTTTATTTATGGAATTTCGCAGGGATTCAGACAATGTTGACTTCCATTTTTAATCCTTGTAACCTTCCCAAGTTTTGCTATCTCTTCGTCTGGTTAAGTCAGAACTGACTTGATGACACACAATTATTATTATTTTCTTCTAGACACCCTGGAGTCTTTCTCCAAATGAATTTGCTACCTGAAATAGACAAAGGAAAACATGAAAGTGGATAGATGGGGCATAAGTAATCCGGGGAAGAATGTGGTTATTTCAGTTGTAGATATAGTATTATGACAGTTGCAACTCTTTTTATTTCTCTGGTTTGGGGTTGGGTTTTGATCATTACATAGGGGAAAAAAAACATCACTTTCAGCTTGCAGGCAGGCCATCTTGAGAAGGTGTCATTTGGGCCAGTTGATTCAATCCATAACTTGTACTGCTCTGGACACATTGATCTCATTTGATTTCAGAGTCTACACAGGGCCAGGATTGGTTTGTACTTGGGGTGGGGGCTTTAGTAAATAGCAGGTGTTTCCTGGGTAGGGTTGGGAAAGAATCGTCTCTGAAACCATAGAGAGCCACTCCAGATCAAAGTTGATAACTTTGGTCCAGCTAAATGGACCCAAGCCCCAGCTCATTATAAAGCATATTCCTATACTCCTACGACAGTATTTTGTCGCTGTGATCCACCCGCATGTACCCTAAAGTACTACTTCAAGCAGATTGTTTGCAGACAGTGTAACAGACCTTCAGATTTTCACTTCATAAATGTAAACGTCTCATCTTATGCTTTGCACGTAGGACAACAGTAGCATAAGGATTCTCTAAATCAGTGGTCCTCAATGTTGGGCCTCCAGATGTTGTTGAACTACAACTCCCAGAAGCCTTCACCACCACCTCTACTGGCCAGGATTTCTGGGAGTTGAAGTCCAAGAACATCTGGAGGCCCAAGGTTGAGGACCACTGCTCTAAATGATAATTATGTGCCATCACGTTGAGTCTGACTTATAGTGACCCTTGTCGTCCTTTCTTAGGCATTAAGTACTCTGAAGTGGTTTACTACTACCTTCTTCCAGTGACCCTCTAGGACTGTGCAAGCTGACTCTTCTTCCAGATAACACATTGAGGAATCTACATGCTCATAGGCTCTTTACATTCTTCACCTCTGCTTCTAACCTGGGTGCTTTGGTCACATTTGTTTCCATCCCTCCAACCCTTGATTAAGAATAGCAAGGATGAAACAGCCCGGAGTTATGGTTTGATGGACAGGAAATCGTAGTTCAGTCTTAAAGGGTGCTTTAGTAAAAATTGTGTCTTTAAGTGAAGGTGCTGGATTTTTCAGTGATGTGTTGCAGTCTTTAGTTCAGTTAACAGTCCAAAAGGAGTACCGTTTTGAAGATTACACAATCTTACAGTGTTTGTGAAGCTGTAAGATGAATGCATTGAAGTGTTAGTGGGGATCTTTATCTTGGAGAAGTTAGCTAATAGCTGCATGTAATTGGGTACCAAAGTTCAGTAGAAGGTTAACTCCAACACACTCTAGTTGAGTTGCAAAGATAAGGCCAGTGTTTATTTATTCAGAAGAAAAGAAAGGTGTCACAGTCCCAGCATCGTTTTCATGCTTATGTTGCCTTGTACTTTTGTTGATACCTTTAGGATGCATTTACATCAGTTGGGTAGGTTTTGCTTCCTGAACATTTCAAGCAAATACGTCTTTAGTCAATCGGTACTTTATTTTATTTATATTACAGCTTTCCCCCAGTTCAGGTACTCAAGACAGCTTAAAAATAAAAAATATTAAAAATTTATGAAACTTGTAATGATGTTGAAAGACTGTTAGACTTAAAAATAAAAACAGCAAAGAAAAAAGACATACACAGATTAAAAAAAGTTTTAAAGGAGAAAAGAAAAGTTGAGCATCCCCTTTAAAAAGCTGTCTTTGCTGCTGATCAGTGGACAGAAGTTTGGATGAAGAGAACAGCCATTCTCTACTGGTGGAAAGTCAGAAATGAGAGGCAAACCTAGCATCACTTGGAAGAAAATTCCATAGCCTAGATCAGGCTTGTCCAACCTTGGCCCTCCAGATGTTCTTGGACTTCAACTCCCAGAAATCCTGGCCAGCAGAGGTGGTGCTGGCCAGCAGAGGTGGTGCTGAAGACTTCTGGGAGTTGAAGTCCAAGAACATCTGGAGGGCCAAGGTTGGACAAGCCTGGCCTAGATGCAACTGCTGGAAAGCCGCCCCCCCCCACCGCCTTCACCAGACATGACTGTGAGGGTTGTGGAACTGAGAGAACTGCATCCCCCAATGATTTTAAAACTGGAGGTTCATATGAAGAGATGCTGTCCTTTGAGTAGCCTGGATCCAAACTGTGTAGGCCTTGATAGGTCATAACCAGCCCTTTGAACTGCGCTTGGAAATGGTCCAGCAAGGCAGTGGAGCTGATATAACAAGTGAGTTATAACTGGGCCCCGTCAGCAGCCTGTCTCAAGCCTTTTGGACCAGACCAGGTGACCATTTCTGAACATGTGATCTAAAAATATTTGTTAAAAATATATCTAGAAAGTTTCATGCAGCCACCGTGCTAATGGTCTATTGGAAGCCGCCCAGAGTGGTCGACCAGACCAGATGGGCGGGATATAAATAAATAAATAAATAAATAAATAAATAAATAAATAAATAAATAAATAAATAAATAAATAAATAAAATAGCACAATCAAAATAAATAAATAAATAAATAAATAAATAAATAAATAAATAAATAAATAAATAAATAAATAAATAAATAAATAAATAAATAGCACAATCACCACAAGTTCTCTTGAAGGAATGGAGATTTGGACTAGGTGACAAGGAGCTGAGTTTGGGAGTTTGATTCCTCCTACTAGGCCTCCTTGACAGGGGTGGGACTCGACGATCCATAGGGCGCCTTCCAGCTCTGCAGTTCTAAGATGAAGATGAAAAAGGCAGGTAAACCATTTTGTATTTTTAGTGTTTCTCTCTCATAGACAGAATACTTAAAGAATTAATAATTGCATTCAAGTCTTGCAGCTGCTGGGAGACTGGAGGCATTAAAACAGATCTGAGCATTATCAGCAAATCGATGGGTGTTTAGTTCCGAAACCTAAGCTACCATGGAAGTAAGTTTAATGTTTGGCCATCAACACTAGTTGCATCTCAAAAAAAGGCTGAGTGGTGGATTATCGGGAAAAGAACTTACAACACATATAAAATTTGATTTTTCAGTGAAGTTTATTTGCAGAAGAACAATCTAGCAAAAGAGCTATCTAGCTACCGGATTCCCATCCCTTTGGCTTGCCCATCTTTTTCATTCTGATTTTGGAGGAGATGTCCAGTGTGCAGTCAGTGTCTCATCCATAGTTTGGAAACAGTAAAAAAATTCTGGATTGCAACTCCCATGTTGGCTGGGGGATTCTGGGAACTGCAGTCCCAAAGGGTCCCATTTCTGATCTTTGGTCTCATGCGCATCTGAGCTTGTGAAGCGAGTGTTCTCAGCACAGTGTTGGAATGCATGGAAGGTGGAAAGAACTGAAATAACTTTGCTCATATCTGTAGATCTGAGCAAATATCCCACTGCCTTGGCATATAAGGCTGCTATTCCTAAATTACTCTTTGGGGCACCGTCTCATCCATTCTTGTGTTTGTGTGGGAAGGAGTTAAACACAGATTGAACTCTCTCAGCTGAGTGGGGCTTAAAACAATTTTCGGTGAATCACTCTAGGAATTAAAAAAAATAGAATGTGAGGAATATTTTCAGTATTTCCTTGCGATGTTTGATTTTGTTTTGCTGAGTTAAAATTGCATTTTAACATCAGCTTCAAAGTAGCAGATTGAAGTTCCTCTAAAAATAGGAAAATATATAAATTTTAATTTCAGTAGCTGGGGGAAAAGGAGAGTACCGTAATGGAGTGATAAGGAACAGATAGTTTAGCTGTGATATGTCTGCCTAAACACAAACAAACATAAACAAACACACAGAGGATTCTTTGTGCTTGTGAAGTCTGTATTATGTACTTACTTGCACTAGCAAAACAACCCTTAAAGTAATTAATCAGGTCCATTAATTTTTGTATTTTTTTTATTGTCAGTTTTCCTAAGGCATGGAATGTTTCATCAGAATTTCTATCATGATTGTTACTTGAGTTTAAAAGAACCTACAGCTTATTAAACTTATAGCATGTAGTCTTAACAGTGTTGTTACACATTCTACACAGAGCTGTGATGTTTCTTAAGCATCAGTTCAAAAACTGACTGTGGCTTCTATAAACAACACATTAACATGCAAATGCGTTAGAAAACTGGAGCTGCTGAGGTTTGTAAGTACTTGTGAACTAATCTGAGCATTTCAGTTCTATCAGTCAGGATTATTGTTAGCTCTATAGCAAGCTTGTTGAACTATGCTAATATCTTATGCTAATACCTGTGCACTAGAGGATTGTGGGAGGAACACCTAGCTCCGGTCCCGCGGGGTGCCCCAAAACACTGAGGAGCTCTCATGGCCTCTGGCAGGACTGGGGCTGTGCAGCCCTATACTGAGCAGGAGGTGCAGACAGGGGGTCATCATGACTTGGGGGGACGGCACAGAAGGGGGTACGAGGTGCACGGGCCACTCCAATTGATACTTTGCAGGGAAAACACCATGGTCAAGATAGTGGTTTTCCCGGGTGAGACTCATCCATTGCATTTTGGGTGTGTTGATCTTTAGGATTTCCCCAGATGTGGGGAACTCAACTGCATAAATTATTTTAATGGGTGATTGCATTTTTTATTTCCCTGGTGCTTTTAGAATCTCTTTATTCTTTGGTTCCTGGCTACATATTTTCACCATCCTGTATCATTTAAATTTGCAGCCATAGTTCCATTGGTGATGCTTTGCAAGATGGTTTTTTCTCCATTGCAATACATTAATTACATAAGACCTACCTTTTTATCCCCAAAAAGTGGGGGACAAAGTGTATGCTGTTGGCTTTCCAGGAGGCAGATCTTGGAAAGTCAACAGCATATACTTTCTGACCCACTTTTTTGGGATAAAAAAGTAGATCTTATGTAATTAATGTATTCCAATGGGGGAAAACCATCTTGCAAAACACACACCAAAACATTGTCTTGTGAAAATCCTCCATAGAAAACATAGTCTTGCAAAATGCCACAGCAATTGAAAAAAACCATCGTCTTGCAGATTAATCGTCCCCCGAGGCACCACTGTATTCTGAGATTTTCAGACTTTTAAGATAACAAAACTATTCTGCTATAAAAAGTGTATACAAGTTAGTTCACTATATATTTCTAAAGTAAAACTTAAATAGGATTTCTTTATTCATCATTTTAGATGATGTATGATAGTGATCTTTTTACCCATACCAGGGACGTGCAGTAATCTTCAAGCTGAGGTTGGCCTCTGCTGCATTACTGAAAAGGACAGACACACAATAATAGAGGGCACAGAGGAACAAAAAAATCATCACAAAGGACATTTCTGCTTTTAAACTGCCTATGTTAATTTAAGCTAACATATGCAGATATGTCAGAATAATGTATTACTTATCAAAGAGCAGAAGACTGATCAGGTGACTGCCTTGAGTCAAAAATGACCTTATTCTTTATCTTTTTCTGTAGATCACTAAATAAAACTATACTTGGTAAGTAAACCATGACCTCAGAGACAATCTTTGCCATAAAGGTTTGGGTCCAAGAATCTCTCCTTGATGCCAGCATTCAAGAAAAAGAGCCAGCACTGTAGAGAGCCAACTCCTTGAGTCAGGGAGCATGGATCCCTCTACTTTTCTTTTCTGGTGAAATGTGCTTTGGGGGTGGGTGATTTGGGCTTTTTGAAAACCATGCAATGTATGGGAATTGCATTGGGGGAATAGCTGGGCAGTGGCAGAGCATGGCATGGGCCTAGCTTGAATTTTTGCTTATCTATTCCAGTCCAGATCCTGAAGAAGGAAGAGACTTTTGTAAATAAAAGCAGGGCAGCTTGGCTAAAAGCTGAACCAATCACTCCATTACTCAAGCTGTGGTGATAGGGCCAACTTTTATTTTTTTTAATTACTGTACTTGTCCATCTCTCTTAGATTCTCTTGTCTCTCTCTTCTCCCACACCCGTACTTTCTCCTCCTTGTTCTGCCCCCAACCATCTCTCTTCTCTTCAGATGGAGAGGATGGAAAGCAGGGAGATGGCGTGAGCACTGGTGGGCCTTATCTTGGCCCACTTTAGTCAGGGATACAGCTGAGTCATGGGTCTAAGATTTGGGTACATAGGAAAACTGGGGTTCTGTTATTTTGGGTTCCTTGTTATGGTGGATAGATCAGTCAGTGTGTGTTGTTATTTAGGGTTTATTCTTATTGGCGTCACAAGGCTTATTGGAAAGGGAAGTAGCTGCATGTAGCAAGAAGTTGGTTCTCAATTTTATTTCATTTTATGAGGTGAAACCCTGAATAGGGTTGATATGTTTTATATTGTCTGCTGCTTAACATACGAATTCTCTGCACAAAGAATACCTTGCTCGAACATTCTTCTCAACAATGCAGTACTTTCTGTAATATATTGTACATTTTGGTTATTTTTCAGATGCATAGCTATTCAAAATGATGTGCTTAGCTGACCCTTTAATTAGTTCTCATTCTGTCTTACATGATTTATAGCCTTACAGTGCCTATGTTTTTTAAAAAAATGATCTCTGGCTTAATGAAGTGGAAAGCTAGAATGAGCTCACACCTCCAACTAAATTGGAGGATACTGTAGTATGCCGAGAGAAAAGGAAGTAGAAGTCAGCATCTCCCACAGAGAAGACAAGATGGTCCAGCTTATGCTTCTGAATCATCTAAATTTCTAAATATGAGATTCTTTTTTTTCTTTCTTTTTTTTTCTTTTTTCTTTTTTCTTTTTTTTGGAGCGGGGGCTTGTATTTTAATAGGAAAATTTAATGTGTTCTAAATTCTGTTTTGAGACCACCGGTACTCCACATGACCACAAGAATAACAGAAGAAATTATCAAGCACTGTCCTAGTCCACACTAGCAAGTGAAGCTGCTCACAGACCAAGGAAATGGTGAAGCAGGAACTATAAGCACACTGTAGCAGACACCCAGGCAGGAAAATCCAAAGTCATAGTCCAAGAAGCAGTCCAGAATGACCAAACAAGGTCCAGGCAATCCAGAACAATAGATCCAGGCACACAGGAGCTAGACAGAGGCTGTGGGACAAGTTGCTTCCAGGTCCCACTGAAGATGGTTTCCTAGCAGTGCTGCTGGAGCCCCACCCAGCACACAGCTCCAAGTGTTCAAGTGGCAGGAGAAGAGCCCACCACAGCGTTTGGCTCCTGAGCCTCTCTGGGAAAAAGAGGCTATTAATGAGGAGGCCACTTACTCGTGAAGAGACCTTCCCTACAGCAGATCACAATCCATTGAGGCTTCAAAACTGGGCTCATGTCTTCAGCTTTCTTCACTTCCAGAAGCTGAGAGGTCATCTCACCTCCTACTTAGACTTAGATCCTGAGCCTCCATCCTTCATAGGCTCTGGCTCATAGGTAGCTGAAGGTGCAGGATCTGCAGGCTCAGATTCCTGCTTCTCTTGAGTGTTCAGGATCTCCAAGGTCAAGAAGGTCGTCTACCCCATCAGGCTTTGGAGCATCCAGTTCCTCAGGCTTGCCCTTGCTGGAGGACTCCTCTGTTGAGGCCGTGACAAGTGGGGAGTTTCACTGGTGTTCTGGCAGCTCTCAGGGAAGGGCCATCGCTCAGGGCTAAACTATGTGCTGCGTAAAGCCATTGTTAGGAGAAGAAATTCCCGAAGTAATGAAAAAAATGTCTGATGTTACAGTGAAAGCTTTATTACACCATTTTGTTTTGCGATCAGGCATTGGAGCTGGGTTTGTTTGCAAGGGTGATTAATCAGTCATGAAGAATATCTGCTAATTACCTTTAATGTCTAGCTTGGCCCCGTGGAATAATGTGTATATGTGTTCTACTTTGGATGTGAAAACACCAAAGGCTCAAAACTGGCTTCTGCTGCTAAAACGGAGTGGGAGTCTTACAAGATATCGCAAGAGCTTTTGCAAGCCAGTGTGGGCAATATTAAGCTAGGTGGACCAACAGCTGAACTGCAAGAGATGGCAGTTCCCTACTTTCCTAGGTACCTGCAGTGGGGATGACTTGTAGCGTTGAAGCATCAGTGACAGGCATGTTAAAGGAACACTTTCTCCCACCAAAGTAGTTACCCTGTGGGGAAAGTGTAGGCTGAGCTCTGGATAGCTGTTGCCAGGTCATTTTGTATTCTGTATCACAGGAATATTTTTCAATCCAGGTGATTTTTTTTTCCTGGTTTGGTTTATAAATTACGGTATCCTCAACAGAAGATGTGTTAAACATTTCTTCGTGATAATGGTGGCATGCCACAACTCATTTGATTTACACCGTACCTTTTCTTAAGGAACTCGAGGCGGCATCTCCATTTTCTCCTGCCAGCAGTCATATGAGTGAGAGGTTAGGTTGAAAGAATGACTGGCCTAAGGTCACCCAGTGAGCCTCCTAACTGAATGGTGATTAAACCCGAGTCTCCCCAGCCCTGCTCTTACAGAGAAACCATTTCACCATGCGGGCGTCCTCTTTGAAAGGCTGCGGGTTTAACTGGAGGCAAGGGAAGGTGAGTTCTCTCCCATTAACCAGTTTCCCTTTCCACAGTGGGATTTCCCAGAAGACACATAATTTCCTCAGAGATCCATGCCCCACCAACCAACCTTGCAAATTAAGCCTGTAGTTATCTTTCAGTGATCAACCACAAATCAATGAAGGCTAAATTCAGGATATGGGAAGAGAATCATATGCTGTAAGGTCATCTTTCACCTTGTGGGGGATTGTTCTACAAAAGAAGTGGGACATATACTGCTTAACCCTCTCTCTTACACAGATTCATCTCAAGTTTTGTATGGCACAAATGGAACATACAGACATGATCTCTGACAAATTTGGACTGTTGCAGGGAACATCCGTGTATGTCCTGTTTATGTGACCAGACTATCAGTATCTGGAATTATATCATTGATGTGAAGAATTTGTAAACATAGCAAACATTTGCCGATCTTTTTGTTCGTTTGGTTTCATCAATTGAAGTTGCTAAAACCAGGTCTTAGGAACATTTGACCCTCCAGATGTTTTGCACTACAATCTCCACAGTGCCTTACCATTGGCAATGTTGGATGGATTTGACTGGAGTTCTAGGCCAAAACGTGGACAGCCAAATCATCACCGCCCCTTCCTTAACTTGCCTTGCTTTAATCTCCAAGATCTATGCAGCAACTATACATTCAGAAGTCAACCACGAGTGTAACAATTACAGAATTTACAGTAAAACTGTTGAGTCACAGAAGAGAGATTTAAAAATACTTTTGTCCTTGCATTGTGACTGCAGTCAATGCATGAACTCTGCCGGTCTCCCTAAAATTATAGGTTGCTTCTGCAGATGTGTAAGATAAGTAGATTCTATGACCAAAGCAGATATTTTGCTTGCTGCAGGAAGAAGCAAGCTGCAGATACCGGTAAATGGGATTAAACTGGACATAAGTTTATCTGAAAGTGAGCTAAGTACGGTAGGTTGCATGGTCAAAGTAGACATTTTTCTTTCCACTGCACTAGCTTAGAGCAACTTGGAGTGGGAATAGTGTTTCTTCCTTTGTACTTCTTTTTATAAAAGGAAATAGGAGCCGGCACATGCCCCCTGCAGAAAGACACACAAGTTCCAGGGACATGTAGAGTGCCTGTATTCCACAGGAAAGATTAAGAAGTGTGAATTTTAGGCATTAATATGAAACACAAAAAGTGGAAGTGCAACATAGGAAGGAGCTGAGTTTTTGCTCTTTTTGCTCTGCCATCTAGAGTATGATTTCACGCTTCTTAGGTGCAAAGTGTGATTCTTACAGCTAGAATTTGTAAATGCAACGTTGTCATCTTAAATGAACATTTCTGAGATTTGTTGAAGGTTCAGCTATCTTTTACAGCCATTTTAGCTAGCGTCAATGAAGACCTTTACTGTATAGTTTACTGTTGTTGAACTACAACGTTGTTGTAACGCTTTAGGATGTTTAAGCAGGGAAGCTAACCTACGTGGCCTTTTAAAGAACAAAAATATAACGAACCAAAATACTTGCCAGCTGGATCAGCCATTGATCAGAAACAAGAGGTAGAAACGGTATCTATAGTTGCACCTTGCACTTATCTCTTAGTAGCCATGCTCACAAGGTAGCAAGTGTCTCTTATTCCTTGAAGAACTTATTTCACTGGCCTCTGGATCTTGTGAGTTGTTGATGGCTCTGTAGTGTGCCAGTTGCACATCTGTCACTTAACAAGGACTGTTTATCTGCACAGACCTTTTAGTGCTGTACCATCTCAGAATGAAGGTGTTCACTGTTGCATACCATGGCTGCCTCCTGCTGTTCTCATTAATATGAACATTTGAGATTCCTGGCAGACATTCTTCCTGGCAAATGCTAGTTCTATGGCAGAGGGGTGAGGTTTCTTTCTACCCATAATTTCTGGCCGGGGACTGGTCGAACTAACCAATGTTTTGGTTTGTTGACATGTTTGCAGGGTCTTTTCAGGAGTGGGAGAGGAGGAGAGCTTTTCATGTCTTCCCTTCTGCCAGCAGGGCCCCATCCCTTAAGTGTCATGAATCCTCTTGACCTGCAACAGAGGCAATTGTATCTTTCACAGCTGTATTTATGTTCCGTTCCTTGGTCTCTTCAGTTTATCTGCCAGAATTTATTTGTGGAGATGTATATTCCCGTTCCTATGACCTTGTTTTTATGAGCTGAGACCTTTGTGTCACTGGATTATATTATAAAATCAAGGTCTTAGGTGCTAGCAAAACAAAAGACCTGCATGGTTGACTGTGCGATGCATAGAGACAGAGCTTCAAGTGGCTTCTTGATTGTAGTTTGTTTGCATTTGATTACTTTGGAACTGAATAATCTAAATGCCTTATACAGAGAATGCTGATTCTTTTCTCCCATAAATGACGCTGTGTTCAAAAGGCATAAAGCCACAATCTCACATTCATTTCTGGTTCTGCAGTAATTAAAGAGTCCTGCTGCAAAGTCCAGCACTATTAATATTGCCGTTTCCTTTGCTAGTTGTATGTACAGTGGACCCTCGACTTACAGACGGCTCGACTTACAGACTTTTCAAGTTACAGACTTCTCTGGCCGCAAAATTTAGATTTGACTTGCAGCCGGAGAATTGACTTACAGACCAGAAAAAAACCCAAAATGGAACAAAAATAGAATAAAAACTGCCAGTTATGGGATTAATCGGTTTTCAATGCATTGTAGGTCAATGGAGATTCGACTTACAGACTTTTCGACTTGCAGCCACCGTTCCAATTCGGATTAATTCCGTAAGTAGAGGGTCCACTGTACGTGGAACTAGATGCTTTATGTTCTCAGACCTGTTTTCATTCATTACGCTGTCAGCATATGCAGAAGCAGTAATGAAGAAGAGTGCTTCTGAGCATATGCAGCATTTTAAAGGGCTTTCCTTTCATATAGATCAACACATGTCATTCACAGTGCCCCAGGAACCTTGAAGTTACGTAGTTCTGTGAGACTGGATGTGTATTGGTTGATGAGGGGCAGCTATTCAGAGAGAAAATGGGCCCTAGGAGAAATTCTTTCCGTTAACCAAGGCAGGCCTTTCGATCCCAGCATAAAGATGATACAGCTGTACTACTTTCTATGCCTGACCCCAGGTAAAAGCAAAAACGGAATTAGGAACCCAAATAATAAAGATATTCTGCTCTTTTCATTGGGCTCTCTGCAGTCCTGGAATGATGGAGTGATGATATCCATATTTTCCTGGCTTCGGCGATGCAACAGACAGTTCCCAGATTATTAATGTTGTTACAGTGGTGCCTTGATTTACAACCATAATCCATTTCAGAAGATGGACATAACTCGAAATGGTCGTAAGTCAAAGCACCATTTCGTGTTGAAATACTGTACATTGGAACTAGATCAGGGGTCTCAAACTCAATTTACCTGGGGGCCGCTGGAGGCAGAGTCTGGGTGAGGCTGGGCCACAACAGATTTTCCGCCAAGCAGAGCAAGAGCCCAAGGAAGCTGGCCAGGAGTTTCCTTAGCCCGGCTGGGGCTCCGAGGAGGAGGAGGAGGGGCGCCAGCCACAACCTCCTCTGGCTCCTTCTTCATTACCACCACCACCAGCAGCAGCAGGACAAAGAAGCAGAGAAGAGAAGGAGCCCCAGCGACCACCTAGTGGGGGGAAGGGCACGACAGAGAGCTGCTTCCCTGGAAGAGATGCCAGTGGCGGCAGCTGCTGTTGGCAGTTTTGAGGTGCTCTTTGAGGACGGGCTGGGAGTGAGCTTCACTCTCAGGCATCCCTCGGCAGCAGCTTGGGCGCTCGAGGAAAAGTGCCGGCAGCACACCTCGCTCGCCGGATCTCCCCTAAGACAGTGCCTCTTGCACCCTCCATCCGGAACTGCAGCCTGCCAGCCAACAGACAGGTGGGCTGCCTGGCAGGCTGCAGTTCCAGATGGAGGGTGCAAGAGGCGCTGTCTTGGGGGAGAGCCGGCAAGCGAGGCAAGGCTTTTTTTGACTCTTGACAGCAGAGGATGTGTGGGCGCTTTCGGGGGGGGCAGGCAAGGCGGGGACCACAAACTATCATCCGGCAGGCCGCAAATGGCCCCCGGGCTGCATATTTGAGACCCCTGAACTAGATTAATCCATTCCAGAAGAAAAACAAAAAACAAACAAAAAAATCCCAAAATAAAATAAAAATAAAGCACTGCAAGCCCCATAGGAACACGCTGGGCTGGAAAACAAACCTAAAAAGGTGGTGATCTTGTCAGTTTCTCTTATCAATTCTCTTATATAAAAAAAGACTAGAAATTGTAAACAAATATGAATATCTGTCCCAGGTGGACCTAATGAGAATCTGGCCCCAGGGAGTGGACCGTCCATTCACTCATCCTGGCACCACAAAGGTCCCACTCTTCTCGCCAATGGTGCCCAGAGCTCTGCTGGCTTCTGGCTAGTTTGGCCACTCCAGGTAGAGGGTGAGGGCCAGCCAAGCAGGGAGACAGCAGAGCTCCTGGTGCAATTGGGGCAAAGAGCGGGACCTTCATGGTGCCAGGATGAGTGAATGGATGGTCCAGTCCCCGGGGCCAGATTCTCATTAGGTCCAGCTGGGGATACTGTATTCATATTCATTTATGAATGCAAATATCCCCACCTCAAGACAATATATATTCATTTCTACATGGAGCACTACAAAAATATCTGTATTCCCTGTTTGCCCTTTTGTTTTTTTTCACTCATGCTACAAAATGCCATTTTACTATGTATGCACTAATCTTGGTTGGTACAATATCAAGCTCTTTTTTTGGAAAAAAGTCTTTAAATATTTACTGCAGATTGCACTGCAGTGCTTGTCGCTTTTGCAAAACACACACTTCTGTCATTGCTTTGTTCAGAAATCTGCTGTGAGGGACTTAAAATTAGAGTATCATCAGCATGGTCAGGATGAAATATTTGTTCGTGCTTCTGTCATAAAAATGGAAAAGTAGAAACCAATGCTTTAGGATTCTAAGGATTAGGGTTTATCTGTCCTCATAAAGGACACAAATCATTGAGATTAGAAGTAATCTGATTGTATTGAGGTACAAATTATAGCACAAAGGCTGTTCAAGTGGGTTTAAGTGTTCAGGGTTGGTAAACACCATATGACCACTGATTGGTCCATGAAGAGAGTATTAACTGAAAGATAATGATGGCTTTTAATCCAAATCCTTAAAGCACAGCAGCTGTAGTGCCCCAATGACTTTGCTCTTTCAACTGAGTTTTTGGAATACTGATATATTTCTTTCCTCAATTGCTTCTCAAATTAGAGTTAATCAGAGATAATTTGAGTAATTCTTAGCTGGTATGGAGCAGCAACTACGTTTGGCTTTGTTTTGTTTCCTCATTAAGATCTCCCCTGCTTCTGTTGATCAGAGTTATCTTCAGGAGCATGCAATGGAAGGTGATTTTGTTGTATCATTCCTCTGGGACGCCCCCCCCTTCCTCTGCCAACTTGCTTTTACTAACTTTTGGAGGAGCATATGGTTGATTCCACAGAGACGGCTGAAAAGGCAGTGCGCAGACACAACATTTGCAGAGCAGGAAACTATTCCTGCCTGCCATGTATATGCACATACATATCTTGTTGTTTCGTATTTCACTGGAGTCTGTGATCAAACTATTTTTGTACATTTTAGTTGGTACTTTGGTGGATGTGTGTGATTTTTAGATGGATTGTTATGTATGCTTTGACTGGATTTTTAGTACTTCCTTTGTTTTCCATTTTTGGGTTTTCCACTTCTCAGAGTAGCATTTGGTTTTCTTTCTTTCTTTCTTTCTTTCTTTCTTTCTTTCTTTCTTTTTCTTTCTTTCTTTCTTTCTTTCTTTCTTTCTTTCTTTCTTTCTCATGTTTGTACACTTATTGCTCTTAGCTTTAATACTGCCTTTTAATGATGTAAGATGCCTCTTTATGCTCCTTAGCTTTAAATATTGTCTTTCAGTGTTGTAATCCTCCTTGGGTCCTTTCCCCACCATTAATTTTTTTCAAGTAAATACAAAGTGAGTCTTCTCCCCTTTCATTTTACTATTAATATGCTTAATGTTTTAAAATAGTATATTTTTTAAAAAGTGTATTTTAAAGATATGTTCTGTGACTCCACAAATACTGTCCTGCTCCACAAATGCCACCGTTTTAAACTGGTGTGGCTCCAACAGATGAACATAGGATCTGTAGTTTAGAGAATTATCTAGAATTACATAAGCACTGCAATTCAAATAAATGCATATAAGCTCTCAGGAAGAGAACTCTTGAGTAATTGGTCAAACAACAGTTCCCAAAATTCCACAGGGTGAAATCTTGACAGGGTGGAATCAAAGTGCTGTAATAGGCAAAGTAGATACACTTTCCGTCTCCTTCATGATATATGTTCAATATCCAGCTACTAAGAAAGACTGAGGAGAGGGGGTAAACCACTCTGAAAATATTACATCTTGTATATTTTGGATAGTATCAGTCAACATCTGCTCATTCAAAAACACCTCTTACTTTAGTGGATATGTATGTATGTATGTATGTATGTATGTATGTATGTATGTATGTATGTATGTATGTATGTATGTATGTATCTGTGTGTGTGTGTGTGTGTGTGTGTATACACACACACATATATGCATACTATACACACACAAATATATATACTATACACACACACAAATATGTAGTATATATTTTAATATATACAATTAAAATATATATGAATTTGCCTAACTCCTGTTTAGGCATCTGAGCTGGTGCCCATTGTTTTTTATGGTGGCAAAATACTTAGTTTTCCTTTGTCATTACTTTGTTAATTATTTTACCTTGTAAAACATGGAATGGTCATGTTATTTAATAATGATACATGTGCCCTGGTTTTAGCCCTTCGCTTAAATCCCCAGGGTTTCTAATGTGCTTTACACAAATAGTAAAAATTGTTCATCACCTAAGGGAGGAAAATGCAGGAGAAGAGCTATAGAAGGTAGTTACTTCTCCCAGTCTTGACTCGGGTCATCCTTGTGCAAAAGAAACGTTCTGTGTTGTCTGTCTGCTATCAGGAAAAGTCACAAAGCCCTGCTACTGTCTTCCTTGAGGATGCCATTCAGAATCACGTGCCTTCTTTAATACACTATGGTAATGCAACCAGAGCCAAATTCACTATTCAGGAACACTAAGCATCCCTTCCTGCATTCCTCTTCTGTACACTGCAGAGCCACTGTGGCGTAGTGTGAAGGTTCAGTATTTGCCCCTCCCCTTTGGTTAAATACAACAGAAGTCTTTTTCAAACTGAAATCCAAACTGGTGTTTATTTCTTTGGGTAAGGGTAAAACATCTTTATTTGATTCGTTCTGTAACTTCTCTTGCGAGACCAACGGGGTTTGCAAGGGCAACCAAAGTTCTGAATCAATGATTGAATGTCCCAAGGTCCAGCAACAAAAGGGTCATAATCAGGAACATCCACTTTGGCTCCTTCGTCCCTCAATAATGGTGAGGTTTCATCATCCTCGTCCCCTCTCCATATCAGGTCTCTCTCCCTCTCGAGTTGTCCCCACGGTCCTGGAGGTACCTCATCCTCCATGCCTCCTCGGCTCGCCATGGCTGACATTCCTCGGATTCCCAAGCCACGGCTTCCTTCTCTTCCCTCAGGCGTCTCCTCCACTCTCTCGCCTCGGACTCACCCCAGTATGATGGACGCTGGGGAAGACCCTTCGTTCGGCAATAGTCTGCCTCTTCTCTGGGTACTTTCACCTTTTTCCCATTTCCCGGTCCATGGGTCTTCAACCCAAATGAGTTCCCAGCCACCCGGGATGTTATCGTGCTCTCTATTTATAATCCCCATTCCCGCCTCTGCCATGGACCTCCCCTTTTCCTCCCTGGGTTGCTATTGTCAGGCCCCGCCGATTCGTTTCTGGCTCCCGGGTGTCTACCCCTTGGTGTACTTTCCGGGGAGGTGTTGGCGGTGGAGTGGTCTGTACCTCTCTGGAGGTCTTACTTGGGGATGGCACTCCGACGAGAGCTTCTATGCTCTCGTCCCGCTTATCACACATAGTTGGTGGAGGGATGGGCTAGGACTCCGGAGACTTGGGTTCAAATCCCTGCACAGCCATGGGAATTCACAGAGCAGTGGCAGTGTACTGTCAGGATATTGTGGTCCATATTAGAAAATTTGCTCTTTGTTCATGAACCGGAGGGTTCTGTTAGGCATCCATTTTATAACAGGTGTGCAGCCACAAGGTCAGCACAGGTAGCTGATGCAATCCTTGAAATGTGTAATGGCCATGATGTAATAATGACTAGGAGAAGACATCAGGTGATGTGCCCAATGATTGGTTGTTCACACTATATACTGTAAGTGCTGCACACTATAGTGGAAGACGGAGCTTTGTAGGGAGAGTTGCTGCACGAAGTGCTGCCCGTTTATTTTATTGATAAGTGTTTTACTCTGCTGACTGATGTAAATAATTCTGCTGTACCTATTTTGTAAATACACCGCTGGTGAAGGAATCTACCGTCTCTGCGAGTCTTTTTGCTGTTGACCTGGAAGACTGATTTGTCTCGGACTCATCTCCACACCCCAAATTCCTGACAGAAAATCCTGTTAAGGTGGTAGTATGTTGGATCCAGCTTGGTAGAATATAACATGTACGCACTCTGCAAATAATGCCCTTCCCCCAAATCACCTCTCAGCTTTTAGCGGCAGCCAGAAGGCAGGATTCTCTGGAAAAGACAATAATGCTGGGAAAGGTAGAATTCAGCAGGAGAAGAGGAAGACCAAAGGCAAGATGGACTGATCTGAAAGGAAGCCACAGACTTTCGTTTACGAGAGCGGAGCAGGGTAGTTGAGGGCAGGACATTTTGGAGGACGCTCATTCATGGGGTCTCTATAGGTTGGAGGGAACATCACAACAACAACAGCGTTCCCAAGCCTGTTTCTGTGTATCACTGAAGATCTAGCTTGAGCCTTTGACCTGAAATTAAGAAGTGTGAGCCAGAGTATATAGCCTTCTCAAGGCTGGGGTTCTTTGATTATATTTTATATTCTAATAGTTTCGTGTTCT
The DNA here is from genome assembly GCF_051106095.1 of Pogona vitticeps. Taxonomy (NCBI): domain Eukaryota; kingdom Metazoa; phylum Chordata; class Lepidosauria; order Squamata; family Agamidae; genus Pogona; species Pogona vitticeps. Next base: position 197,525,391 of record NC_135783.1, read on the forward strand.
ACTTAGATGCCTTGTTTTTCTTTCTAGCAGATGTTTTATTTGTGCTTCATCTGTTCGATGCCTTTGTTTTGCTTATAGAATAGTAATTTAATAAAAGAGCAGAATTTTAATTGAGCCATTTAGATAGTGCTTCAGCTGAGATTGTTGCTTTTGAATTCTTTTATGTACATACCTAATTTTTAAAAAAACATTCATAAATACATTTTTTTGCACTATCTAATCACCAGAGGCACAAAAAAACTGCTGCACAGCATTATGCTATTTAATTACTGGCACAGTTAGAGTATTTTACAAGGAAAGAACAATTTAGAGGGATGGAATTGAACTATCTGGATTTTTAATTGTTCATATTTCTGTTAATATTGCCTCAGATACAAAACAGAAACGTGGAAGAATATAAATCATACACAAACTCAGTTCAGTAATTCCGTCTCACACGCCGAAACTAAAACAGCAAGCTCAGCAGCCCGAGGTCTATGAAGTATATTCCAAGGCATGGAAATGGGCTTGCCATGTTCTTCTGCTTTCCAAGAGGAAAAACTGTTGTTCTTCCCAGGAAGTTTTACTTCTCTTCTCTTCCTCCTTTTTCTGCCTTTCTTTTGCATTGTACATACCAGTGGCAGCGAAAGCTTCATGTATTGCCATTCTCTCCCCTTCCCCTTCTTTCAGAAAAAAAAATCTGAATAATCGATATTGAATGAATTTATTTTATAAGTTGATAAGTTTATTGTATAAGTTTATTTCAGTGATTTGCATCCCTGTTCCACAAAATTGTAAGTAGATTTATGCAACGTAGAAGACCAATTACATAATAATTAAAAAATTGGGTAAGAACAACTTAAAAGAACGAATACAGCAGTGTGGGATACTATACACACACCCCTCCAAAGTCTTCCAGGTGCAAAGAACTCCCCAGTAATCCAGCAAGGTCAGACATAACAGTCTGAACAGGGTGGGGTTTGCTAAAAGAAGAACTTTTATTCTAACAATGGCAGGAATGGAAATTTTAGCTTAAGAGGGCCAGCCAGTTTCTCTGGTAGCTGATATCTCCCAGTCTACTTTCTTTGCTCTCTGTCCTACAAAGCAGTTAACCTCCACCCCTTTTTTGGCCCAACCATTATGGTTTTCGGGCAAAGCTCCAAATGTACTGCTTCCAAGCATCCTCCAGTTGGAGCAGATGCAAAAACTAGCATTGGTGCCTCCACCTGCTTGGCTGCTTGGTCTGAGACTCTGAAGGGCAGCTGAAGGAGGTAGAGGGGCCAAGGCCCGTTTCAGCTGAAGCCGAAGGGCTGTTGTGGCAGCGCTGAGCCGAATGTCTCGTGGACAGCGGTGGCCTGTAGAGCTTGTTTGGCCAACTCCTCCTGGGGCCAGTCCTATGTTTCTGCCTGGTCCTCATCCCTCTCTTTGTCTTCCACCTACTCCGTTACATCTCCCCAAGCTCCTCTAATGTCCTCCTCCTTCTCCTCTTCAGACACTTCACCTTTTACATCTTCTTGAGCCTCCCCCCCCCCGTCCTGAATCACATGTCTCTCTTTATCTTGCTTTTCCCTGGTAGACCCTACTCCAGAAATCATCTTACTCAGTCTGTCCTGCTTCTTAGGTATTCTAGAATATTCATCACAGGGTTGGTCTCTCAAGCATGTCCCTTCCCCATAGTTGGGTTTGTCTACTTCCATGGCAGAGACTAGTTGCCATGGATATGGGAGTCCCAGAGGCCTAATCCAGGGCTTGTCATGGGTTTAAGATGCAGGGATTCCTGTCATAACACGCCCATAGGTAGCATAAAAATTAAGATTATATATGAGATCCAAACTTTAAAAGGCTTCAGAAAACAAACATCTCTTTGTCCAGAGTAAGTAACAGAATAATCCCTCTGTGGAGACCGTCCCAGAATGAGAATGGTACCATTAAGAAACATGATCTATGGTGGCTAACCATGGTTTGCAAATGGGGTGAATGGGGAAGGCACCTAAAGGAGGGACTCCAACATTGAATGTCATGAATACATACATAGTAGGTTCGTATGGCAACAGGGAGTCCTTAGGTGACTCTGGTCTCAGACTTCACTTTAAATGAGAAGGTTGAACAAAGATCTAAATGAGACTGGTTGGTTAATGTTCTAGTTTTTAGTTGTGCAATCCTTGTGAAAGATAATGTTCCTATTTATGGAAAAGTACCAAAATTAATCGTTTGATTTCCCCAAAAACCAGCCAGTCAAGCAGCCAGCCAACCAACCCAAGATGATACAAGGGTTAAAATCCTTTCTGTTAAATCCCGGTGTGACGACAGAAGTTTCTGTGTTCAGACTGCAGTCTGTTCTACCTCTTCTCTATTCAATTAGGTCAGCCTAAAATAGTGTCATATTTGGACAAATATTAGGTACAGTATTTTGGGCATGTTTACAATACCAGGCCCAATAATGCCTGAATTGGGCTCCAAATAAGTTTGTTTTGGTCTAGTTCTAGAAGCAGATTTCATTACTCAGCTTTTCTGTAAGAGAAGCATTAACAACAATAGTTAGGTCTACAATGAAAAAATACACCTTTATCACTTGGCATCTTAAAACTATATGCAACCAACTTTCAGCACCATTCTTATCAATTTAGGATTAGAAACCGGTTGGAAGAAGTGCTTTTCATTTACAGAAATTTACAAAGAAGAGGAAAACAGCCCTGTTTTAACACTCCGTGCCATGTGCCTCCTTTGGACTACATGTTTGTTAAAGGTGGCTTTTTGTTAATAATCAGGTGAATTGCTCCATTTTACAATTTGGCATTTAGCTGGGGGATAGTAATAGTCTGTCTCCCCCCCCCCGCGCCCTTAAATAAAACACATAGGAAATGCTGCCAGCTCGCCTTAAGAAAAGCACAAGCCCCTCCTGTGTTTCTGTTAACGCCATTGGATATTACACACAAGGTGTTTTCCATATGCTGTTCACTATGGAATCCCAAAGGAACTTGTTGCCCAGATGGTTTCAGACATATGCTTCCACTGAATTCAGCTATATTTCATGAAATGATGCACAGACTGCCAGGAAAGATGTATAACGTTTGCCTGCACACTTGCAGATACATCACAAGGATCCAGAAGACTCTTCACAGCACTGTGGAATGTTTGCACAACTCTTTCCATGCAGAGCAGTGGCTGGAGTATTAGACTAGGGACTTGGGACAGCTAGATTCAAGCTGCCTCTTCCCCATGACAAAATTCACTCCTCAATCTCACTACTTTACAGGATTGTTGTGAGAACAAAGATAAGGGGAGGCGAATGCTGTAAGTTGTCTTCAGCTCTACGGAGAAGAGGTAGGATAGAAATGTGCAAATTAATTCCTACATTCATGATTAAGGAAGCACGAACAAAGCACCTTTTGAGGGTCTAGGATTTCCAAAGTAAGGACTGCTAGCGAGCAAAAATCTAGTGCAACGTGGTGTGCTGTCTACTCATACCCATTCCACTCAACAGTTAGTTAAACTGAACCATGTTTTAAAAATAGTAGCTCACTACAGATTTCAGACAAATCTACGCTTCCATATACTGTATTTCTAAGCAATCTGTGGCATTAATCATGCAGCTTGCCATTCAGTGTGCAGTTTTTCTTTCAGAAAAAACCCACATGGGATGAATCAGGACCCTGGTGGGATGCTGGTGGTGATTTTAGGGCTATCGTCCTTGGTACACTGTTGTGTTCCCAGCCTTGTTGTGGGGGTGGGATCTAGGAGTTTTGCTTCATACATTCATCCATACGTATTGATAGACTACTTATTAATTATTGGCAAGAATCCCATTACATAAATACACTGGCACGTTTCTCTCGGCTGCATAGCTCAGTGGTTTAACTAGAGCCGGAGGCTGAGAGTTGGATTTCCCGCTGGGCCTCCTGGGAGAAGAGCCAGCCGGTGTGGCCTTGGGCAAGTTACACCATCCCAGGTTGAACCCCAGAAGAACAGAGTGGCAAGGTGTACTTCTGAGTACACCCTACATAGAAAACCCTGAAAAGGGTTGCTGTAAGTCAGTATGGACATGATGGCGCATGGTTATTATTTTATATTTCCCACAGCATAACCTCTGGTGGTAAATTGCCACTTTTTTCCCTACTTGTGTGCCAAGTTATACAACTTTTCTGTGACAAGAAAAAACAGCACTGATTCCCTAACTTGCTTCCCAGTTTGCTGCTGAAAGTTATACTGACAGAGTTACATCAGCAGGTGTAACTGAAAAGGTTTGAACCATAATTTAATTTAATTGTTAAAATTGGATTTGTATACAGTTTCAGCTCCGTTGAGCTCAGGTTGTCATATCTGCCCCCACACCTCTACTTTATCTGCACAACAGCCCTGTTGGGATTAGAAAGGGTGGCTGAGGGACAAATACTGTGATGACTAGAACCTTGATCTTTCCAAATCTTAGTCCTAGATTCTTAATGACTAAACTGTCCTGGGAACAACATGAAGGCGGCAGTTCTTTGAAAGTCATCCAGAATTAAAAGAAGGAGAGACAAAACAGAGAAGAAAAATGTCTGCTATTAACAGTAAGTTATAGTGCTTCGAAAATTCTTTCTTTTATTTTGCAGACAAAAAAAACCAAACAAACAGCCACGCATTTCTCTTTTTGGCTTACCTGCACAGTTAAAGAACACCCAGCAGTAACAGGAAAAAGCTTCTCTGACTGCATTTGCCTCCTAGTTTTCATAGGCTTCCTCCCACACACTTTCAAACCTGTAGGGTTGGACTATAGGTCCCAGATTCCCCAGCCCAAAATTACATACACCAAATGTTGTAGGGCAGTGGTTCCCAACCTTGGGTAACCCTAGGGTTCTTGGACTGCTACTCTCAGAAATCATGGCCAGCATAACTGGTGGAGAAGGTTTCTGGAAACTGCAGTCCAGGAACACCTGGGTGACCCAAGGCTGGGAACCGTTGCTGTAAGGGAATAGTGGGATTTGTATTCTGTTTGGGGAAGGCAGACTAGGAGGACAAAATAAGGGTTAGACTCACTTGGGGGACCATGGCACAGTGAATGGACAGCCTGGCTGGGGATGGTGGCCTTTGGAGACAACAGTTTGGAAGCACAAGTCGTTCAGCAATATTGCAAATAGTGCTATTGAGAAACCTGGTGGAGAAGGAGCTGTAAGGGTGGCTGAACTTGTATTTCTGGCCAGGGCTTTTAGATTTGTTTTGGTGAATGTAAAAGGTGCCTTGACAGAAAGGACTGCATGATGTCAGAATCTGAGATGCTAAAGAAAAGAGGGGGGCGAGGCAAGGCAGCAGAGGCATTAGACTTTAGAATGTCAGATTTTGACAAACTTGTGTGTCATTAGCCAAAGTACCATGGAAAGATTAAGCTCTGTGAAAAGGAGTTTATGAATGGGGCTGGCAGCTTTCAGAAACCATTATGCTGGAAGCATAGTTATGAACCATGGCTGTGCAAAATTAGAAAGAATGGTGGGCATCGAAGAACACTGGTATTATTGAGGCAGTAATCTTCTTAATGATCAGAAAGTCAAGGGGAAGGCAAAGAAAAGTACCACACAGATTCAGGGTACTCGTACAAGAAAAGTGAAGGCAAAAGCAGAAAATAAGTTGCAGCTACTGAGAGATGAAGGAGGGCCCCTTACCAGAAGGGAAAGAAAAGCAATATTGCATGGCACACAAGTAGAGAAAAGGTCAGGGCAAAGAGAAGGTGCCACTGAAACGTGTATGATAACTTCAAGTCAGCATTGTCCTCCCCCCCCCAAAAAAATTAATGTTTGATTTTCCAATATAACACAGTTTTGTAGAAAGGCTCTTTTTCATTGTCTTAACAAGAGCAATATTTCCAAGCCTTGGGAAGGAAACTACTGCCATTGTCAGCATTTAGAAGATCTCCTGTGGAGATCAAGATTTTGTCCTGGGCACCCTGCTGCTCAAGGTGAACAGTATTAAATCAGGAAGGTGTGTGTATGTGTGTGTGGGGGGGCAGAATACTGGAGTATGGAGGAGGAAGGATGTATTTTGTATGCTTATTCTAACCCCTGAGAAACATGCAACAAGCTAGAGGTGTGTGATGTGTTAATGATTGGTAATGCGTTACAGCTTGTAGTTAAGTAAGCACCTGCTTCAACAGATGCACCAAAGGTAGTCAGGAGAGTGCATACAGAACTCAAGTGAGGCATAGACCCAAGAGATGCCATACTTGATCAAATTAGAATTTGTGAAAATCTCTGGATAGACTCTAGAGCAAAATCTCCCTAGGTCCAAGGACTGCCTCTCGCAACCTTGAAGGACTTGCTCTACCTGCTCCCCAAATATTTTTGCTTTGAAACAGGCTTTTAAAAAGCTGAAAGGGACTCATCGCATGATCTAGTGACCAGGTTTTGTTTTTTTAAAGAAATGCAATTTCAGGCAATGGATGTGGGGTCCCCAGAACATGGCAGAATTGCCTACTAGGAAGACTTTCTGAGTCATTAAACAAGAGAGAGAGAGAGAGAGCAATCCTGCTTTAAGGGTAGGGTAGAGGAAAAACTGAGATCTCTCTAGAGTCAGAAAATCCGGACATACTGTATATGTCCAAGAATGCCCATTCATGAAGTTATAGCTGCCTCAGTTGGAATAGGTTTGTGGGGGGGAGGGGGAAAAGATGTACTTTCCTTAACAGGTCAGGCATTCTTCAACCGAAGAGATACGAGTCAGCTTTTGTGATACATGATTAACTCAGCAATTCCATGTCCCTCCTTTAATCTGAACTCTGTTTGCTTAAATACACTGCCACCATGTTTCTGATTGGGGTGACCTACTGGAAGGACATGATGCCTCTGCAGAAGGAATTTCACTGACTAGGCATTTGCTACTGAACCAGGTTTAAGCTTTCTGTATTAGTTTATAAAGGCCTAGCCAGATTTCTCAAGCATTGACCTTCTCTTTTACATCCTACTTCATGGTGTCACATGCTCTGCAGATCTGCTCTGTTATCGTTCATAGCAGTGCATTTAGTGTGGTAACACTTAGCGCATGGAATACCTTTCCCTCAGACATTTGACACGCTCCAAACATTTGATATTTTAGATGCATGTTGAAAATGTACCTCTTTCTGCAAGTTTCCCCTCCGTAGTTCAAATTATCATCTATTTCAGGGATAATATGAATATTTCATTTTAAAGTTTGTGCATTGTGTGGGTTGTATGTTTATCATTGTTGAGCCCTAGGTGGTTTATCAATATCTGTCTGTCCGTCCGTCCATCCATCTAATATAGGAATAAAAATTGATTAAAGTTAAGTTTCTATGTAGGCCGTTTAATTATTTTCCTTGAGAGTTTGACTCCAGACTTTGTATGAGAGCAGGTGAGCACAGTTGTTGGCACCTTTATAAACTAGAAGTTACTGGTAATAGAGATGGCCAGGTACTTAATCTGATTAGTTGTAATGCTATATCATGTCTTCTAGTGACTTATGGTATTAAAGGAGCCTTAATGGAAAGAGTTGTTGCTGAGGCATCATATAACTTCTATAAGACAACAGTGTAGTACAGTATAATACTGCTAATGACCATTAATGATCGTCTACATTAATAGGCGTATCACCATACTTTTCAGCATTCATCAGATTTGAGAGACATGCTGAATATTTCCTTGTGTCAATTGACTTCTTGATGCCAGATGATAACGATAGCGTTTTCCACTCCTGATGACGGTGGACATTTCCACATAATTAAAAAACAGGATATAAAGAACAATGGTTTGCATAAAATTCCATATGCTCATTTATAGGCACAGATGCTGAATCCCACACAACAGTCTGAGCTTAAATGAAAAGTAGGATTCCAGTGTAATGAATAATACTCATGTTCTGTCAGTTGTAATGACATCTCCCAGAGAATGTGAGATTTCCATCCCTTCTAAAATTGCAATCTAATACAGTGGTGCCCCGCATGACAACGATAATCCATTCCATTAAAATAGCTGTAAAGCGAAATCGTCGTCATGCGGAAAAAAACCATTGCAATGCATTGAAAACCAGTTAATGCGTTCCAGTGGGGAAATACCTCATCGTCCAGCGAAGACTGCCCATAGAGAACCACCGATCAGCTGTTTAAAATCGCTGTCTTCCGAAGTTTCTGTCCAGAAAACAGCCATTTTGCGAAGGGAGGGAAGCCATTTTGCAAAGGGAACCCATTTTGCGGAGCCAGAAGAAACATAGTTTTGCGAACAAACAGTTCGCGAAGCAAGGACCTAATCAACGAAAAGCGGATTTCCCCCATAGGAACTATTGTTTTGCGATCACAAAAATCAAGCGATTTTGTTGTTTACCGGGGTAAGCATCTAGCGGGGCACCACTGTAATTCTTCCACTTAGAAATATCCTTTACCCGTGTGTTCAGGGAGTCAGAAAATGTCACCTATATTTTTAATTCTTGAATTTGTCTTCCAGTTTTACTTTCAATAAATGGCTCAATAACTGGTTGAAGAAGTTTTGAATTGCTTCAGATACATTCTGCACATATTGACACCAAATCTTTATGATTGCAGTGTAATTCCTGTAAAATGTGGGAAATAGCTTGAGGACTGTATTTCTTTAAAAAAGGGCTCTTTTCATGGATAGCTACCACAGCCTCCAGTGTTGTCAGACACATTTCGCCATTGATAAAATATTGTGACTTGCATAGTGAGAATATAAAACCCTTATTTAGCTCATGCCAGGAATTTTTATTTTTTACTGCCCCAGCTAACAGCAAATGTACTGTAGTAGAATAAGAGGATAAGAGATAGGTAAGAATCAAGAAACTGGAGATTCGTGATGGTTTGTGGTTCATGGTTCGCAGTTTGTTTTTCTGGTTTGTGCCGGGGGGGGACTTACCTCCTCCTGCCTCCTCTGTCACTGCCCCTGTCACCTCCCTACTTGGTCCTGCTGTCTCTGAGGATGGCGGCAGAAGCAGTGGTGGAGGTGGTGGCAGGACCAGGTAGGGAGGCGATGGGGAAGGTGTCAGGCAGGCATCCCCTTTTGCTGAATATAATGAAGTACCGAGGGGCAAAAAGTTGGTTGCTTCACCTTGCTTTAGCAAAATAGGATCCCTGAACTGGTTCGTGAACTGAACTCAGGACCCAGCCCAATTCATTGGTTTTTTCTGGTTTGTGGTTTGGTTTGTGCCCATGTCTATAATGAACCATAACATGGGCAAATTTAGAATACTGTGCACAGTGTCAGTTACCATGTCTCAAAAGGAATACGATCACAGAGCTTACAGTGTCATACAAAGACAACAAAACTAGTCAAGAAAAATGGAGTACTTTCCTTTGAGGAAAAGCTACAGAATCTGTGACTTCCTAGTTCAGGTATGGCGAGGTCAGGAAGGACTATGTACTTTTATCAGTAAAGAGAGCAGATTAAATGTTCCGCTCCTTGTAGTGCTGAAAAGTCCGCTATGCCTCTGGAAGCTTTTTGGCAGCAAGTTGAGGAACTGAGGGTGGAGACAAAGCTTTTCACCAAGGTTACTTCAACACTAGAGCCCTTCAGTGTTTTCAGTCAACAACATCCCATTCTCAGCATCTGAAAACCTGATACCGGGGAGGGGCAGCCTTGTGACATTATAGGTGTAGACTTGAGTGATGTCACGACAGTGGGCAGGCAAGCATTGGGAGTGGGATGAGAACGGCTTCTGGACCAGATGGTTCTCCAAATGGGTATGAAGGGAATTTTAGAAAATGGGCCAAACCCACAGCTGGTCTGAGAAACTTTGCCCCCCTCCCCCGCCCGTTGTGCCTGTTGGTATTTTTCTTGATTGACACAGTTAGGAATATTCTCCCTCCTCCCAAATTTCTTCTCCCCCACTTTTTAGGAAGAAGGATCTAGAACCTCATTTCCCTTCTCCATCCAGTTCCGATGAAGTGCCAAACACAGGCATTTGCTTCAATTTACTGGGTCTGAGGTAGGATGGCTGCACCTGGAACATCTAGATATTGGTGCAGCATGAAGGCCTATTCCAGCAGACTTTTGGGTAATACTGTATAATTAAAGTCCAAAGTTGAAAATAAGAAAGTGCAAAGAAGTCATTATAGTTTTTTAAATGACTGAAAAGTGTCAAATGCAAAATTGAACATGAAATGCTCAGTTTTTGTTCAAGCACTTCAGTTTGGTACAAAGAAAGCTGGTCAGATTTCAAATTAAGATGAAGAATATTTTGACTGTTTGACCAGTTTAATATTTTCAAAGTGTTTTTTTTCCAGTTGCCTTCATCTGACTTGATTTTATTCTTTATCAGGGCCAGCTCTGCCTTTAGAGATGTTGAGGTAGCTACCTGAGGTAGCAAATTTTTAGTGTCAACAAAAGGTAACAAGTGATTTATTATTTTATTCTATTCTATTCTATTCTATTTTAATGCAGCCAAACCTAGTTATATGTGGAATCTACACCATGGAACATAGGTTGCCAGCCTGGGAGTCAGGACCTCCAAGGGGGTCACTAAGTGTTTTCTTGGGGGTTTCATGGTGATTTTTAGTTGCAATTATTTTTATATTTATTGCATTAAACAAGGTGTACACAATGCTGTTTCATTTTAATCCTCTCGCCACACTGTCACCCAGAGTTATTGTTTCTGGACCCCTTTAGGCAGCTTTTCCTTTCATGCAGGGGCATCATCCCCCCACCCCCTTTGAGAGAGCTGCCCTCGCCTGCATCTCCCTGCTCCTGCACATCCACCTTTGGAGGACCGATGTCAGCCCTTTGGAAACCGAGTGTGCGCCTGGCTCCAAGAGGCCTGAATGAGGCGAGCATGCAGCTCCTGCTGGGAATGCTAAGGCTGGAGGTGCCGGCAGGATTGAAAAGGAGTTGCTGCCACGGCAGAGGCACCTTTCGCTCTGCCTGAATCTTCTTCTGGCGCTACCTGGAAGGGAGAGGGGACCCGGGCAGGGAAATGCCTCTGGGCCCCATGTGATTCTTGGAGGAAGAAGGCAAGGGAGGCAAAAAGGGGAGGGGAAGATAGAGGCAGATTTACAGCTTTCCCCCATAATTATGTATTCTTATATTAATATTAGGGTAGAATTATATTCTGAAAAATCTATTTTAATGTGTTTTCTTTACCTGATTAGAAATGCCTTCTCATGCAATTATGGTGGGAGGTTCATGGGTTATTTGGTTGTTTAAAAAGGGGGCTGCAACTTGAAAACATTCGGGAAACATTGCCTTGGAATGTGGGCTACGGAAAGAGCTAAGTTATAAATATCTCAAGTGAATAAAAATATCAGCCCACTGTTTTATGAAACAAGTACATTTTGCTGCTCTTTTGGGAAATTCTAAGCTTCGGATTTGAATCTACTGGATAATTTTCTTAATGGACAGACAACTAATGAAATCTGTGCTTTGTTCCTTGGACATGGTACATGGACAGTACCAGCAGCTGTCATTAAAAAGTGTAATGTTCCCTGATTTAAATCTTCAATTGATTCCTTAAAAATATGTTCTGGTACCCTCCCTTCTCACTATGCTGTTGCTCTTATTAAAGGCAGAGCCCCCTAGACCCCCGCCCCACTGCATTAACATAAAAACATAGATGTTGGGAGGTTTAATAATGGACCTCCCGCATGACACAGTTAAAAAGAAAGAAGGCAGAAATAAATACAAAATGCATATGAAATGTTAGGCTGGTAGAATAATAGAGTTCCTTCTATAAGACCTAGAACATAATAATGAGGACTTTGTGCTCAAGAGCTGTATTTTACTTAATTTACCGTTAAGCTTTGACTTCCATTGTAAGTCTACATGTTCCTTCAAGAAAAACCATTACCTGCTGAACTGATGATGCCATGGCCTATGTTATTTTTATTTCGTATTATTTGTTAAAAATAATTGCTTAATGCACATAAAGTAATACTAATTCTTCTGAGGCTGGTAACAGGAGTACTCTGCTCGCTGGGGGGGTGCAGGGTGCTCCTTGCAATAGTTAGGTTATAAACCGCCCTGAGAGTGGTGTAGCTATATAGAAGTCGAAGCAACAACAAGAGCAAATTAGGAGGAAAAGGAAAAAATAACCTCACTCACTTGCTCTAGTTTTGTGGTATGTGTACGCGCCCACATGTGCTTTTGTGTTTTCTTCCTCCCCCCCCTTTTTTTGCCTGAGTCCATGTTTTGTTTTGTTTTTAATTTCTCCACAGGCATGAAATGCCCATTGAGTCCTGACCACCTCTTTGGAGATGGAATTATGAATCCAACAGCATTTCTCTGTGGCTTTGAAGAAAAAGGACTGAGACATGACAGCCTAGACTATCACTTCAGTAAAGAGAAAAAAAAGATATTTTCTTTCTGTGATGTCTGCAATATACAGTTGAACTCAGCAGCACAGGCTCAGGTTCATTACAATGGGAAGTCTCACTTGAAAAGAGTGAAGCAGCTGAATAATGGGAAACTACCTACAAATACGTCCACAGGCACTTTATTGGCAGGTTCCAACACAGGTACGTATACCTATCTATCTGTCTGTCTTATCTAGCTAGCTATTAGGTCTGATATTTGCCAGAAACAAAAGGCTGGTATAGTAGGACCCTCTTATTCACAGGATGAGTATCCACTGATTCACTTATCCATTGGCTGAAAATACTAAATTAAAACCCCGGAAATACCTCTTTATATGTATTTACAGGGTGTGTTTACCAGACCTGGCCCCTATATGGACCCAGAGACCATGCAATGTATGGTGTTCAATATATCCACGTGTTTCAGCATCTGGGGTGGGCTGTTACTTGGAATTGATCCTCCATGGATACCACAGCCCTACTTTACCTTTCTCCCTGGTGCTAGCCTTATAAGAGTCTGTTATTCTGTCCTAATCACTAGTATGGCTTTATCCTCTCCAGAATCCTGACCTATATTGTGTGGGCTTTGCAGCTAATGATGTCTGTACAGGAAGTTATCTGCCTTCAGTTTTTCTTGTCCATTCTTTCTTGGCATAGTGTAGAGAAGTGAATCCATTGTCCAAGCATGCAAAAGCACATGTGACAGGTAAATGGAGGACAAGGCCTTGACCCATGCTCAGTTCCTCTGACTACTGAACTCCGTTAGTAGTAGTAATTGTGATGAGTTTGATACTATGGCCCACTTCAGTCATGGCAAACCTTATCCCTATGAATTATGCAACTGCGTATTCCCGCCTCACCCCTGTTTTTCCCTTCTCTCCTTTTTGCGCCCAGCTCCAGTGATGGTTTACTGGTTTCCTAAGCCCCAGTTTCTGATATCATCTCAGCTAGGAAATTGAGGTTTAAGGGCTTCTTCCAAACCAGAAAATTAAAGAAGGATCTTGTTAGTAGAGAACCTGTAAATCTCAGTTTTCTCGTTTGGTCATCCCTGGAATCTGATCATAAAAACCAAGATACTTTTGCCGAAACTGGAACAGAGTGAGGAGAACAATTTAATGACTGGGATTGTTATAACGAAAGTGGACCTTTGTCTCAGAGGCTCAGAGATTGGCCCGTAGTTTTCTGGGAACCCCTTTCCCCTGCTCAGCTGACTTAGAGAAAGCATTGAAAGTGATAGATCTCCATAGCTGCTGCAATGCCATCCTCAGCAAACTCCAGCCTAAGATTGTGTTTATAGAACCAGCGGCAGTTCTTTCCCAAGCCGTATTCTCAGCATATAATTTTTCTTTTCTTTTTGTTATGCGTGAAAGGAAACAGCATTACTACTTCTCCCTGCTGTTGCAGTAGCTTCTACCGAATTTTTCAAGTTCACAGATGTCCTCATTTTTAATTGTGGAATTCATGGAGTGATACTGCCTTTATCCTACTGCAGGAAATACGCAGGCATTGTTGTTAGCTTCTTCTTGATTACTGTAGCTTTCCTCGTGTGTCCTACTGGCTGGGATAGTGCAAAAATATAATTTCAGATATAGGGCTGGATGGTTCAGTTTTTTAACTACATTTAAATCCACAGGTTTGCTTTGTCAGGTGCACAACTAGATCACTATGGGGGCCCTTTTTACATTTTAGGAGCTCAGAGGGGCTGCACTGGTAGGTTTACCACGCAAGGGTATTTTTGTTGTCATTTTAAAATAAAGTTTTATTTTGCCTCATTTCCTCTGCATAGAATTACATTGTCTTTCCCTTCCTTCTAATTTTCTCTGTTCTATAATGTATGGAATTTATTCATTGGCTGTAAACTTTATCTCCTCCCAGTATTCTTTTTACCCTTGCCAACCCATCCCACATTCTTCCTCTCTCTCTCTCTCTCTTTGTTCTTAGTGAGTTTGTCAGAGTCAGTTCATGAAGTATGGCTTGGGTCTGGTCCCTGTCCCCCCACTCCACCCCGACCATCTGAAAGGTGGCATTTTCCCACATGCTTTGGGGTCTGGTGAAGAGGCTGTTCCCACTGTTCCACCGCCTTCAGAGTACCATTTGGTGGGGAATTCAAGAAAGGGCTTTTCCTCCACTTCTTCTAGGTTATGTGCTATTTGCCAATCGCTGAGAGGAAAAAAAATCTTTTTATTCAGGCAGACCTTCAGCAACTAAGAGCCTAAACTCATATATGACTCTGATGTTTTAATTTTCTCCTTTAAGGCAAACTCTTATTAGTATTTTTGTGGGATGTGGCGGCGCTGCGGGCTAAACCGCAGAAGACTCTGTGCTCCAGGGTCAGAAGACCAGCAGTCGTAAGATCAAATCCACATGACAGAGTGAGCTCCCGTCGCTTGTCCCAGCTCCTGCCAACCTAGCAGTTTGAAAGCATGTAAAAATGCAAATAGATAAATAGGGACCACCTTGGTGGGAAGGTAAAACGGCATTCCGTAGTCATGCTGGCCACGTGACAATGGAAACTGTCTTCAGACAAGCTCTGGCTCTACAGCTTGAAAAACGGGATGAGCACCACCCCCTAGAGTCGGACACATGGGGAACCTTTACCTTTACCTTATTAGTATTTTAGTCAATATATTTTAAGTGTTTTAATTTTCATTGCATTTTAATAACATAATGAACTCATATTTATTCAATGTTTGTGCTGTAATTGTATTTGAATTTTGAATTTTCTGTTGGCTTTTAAAGGTATTGTACGCCATCTGGGCTCCCAATGTTATAAGAAAGATGGCATGTCAAAGGAGGAAACACTGCAAGAGTCTCAGATGCAGGCAGATAATGCAGAGTAGCTGGGTATAAGAGCTGAAAAACGTGGTGCCAGACTTCCCGTAAACCTTCAAATCCAGCGTTTGAGGGGATGGGGAAGAGCTGTGCAACTCCCGATATATCACAAAGCATTCTCCCGGCCCTCCCTCAGCTTTTTGCATGAGCTTTGGTGGGCTTTAACAGATTCCCCAAAAGATCTGGGGGTACAAACGCGCGAAAGGTGGTTATCATGTGAACAGCCAGAAGCAGACAGGTCTTCCTGTTCCACTTTCTGTCCACACTCTATGAACCGTTCTGTTTTTCTTATCCGGGATGTTGTTATTCTTGTCCACCTAGATTTACAAGCAGGTAGAAGATTTGATTTTACTTGGTTTAGGTACTTCGTGAATATAACGGCAAAAAAAAAAAAAAAGGGCACGTAATCGACGCAAGTGTTATTAATGTCAGGGTCCACAAATGAAGACTTGAGGAGAGAGATGTGAGTTGAAGTTTGAACCTCCCTGTAGCTACATGTATGTCCCTACTTCACCTTTTGAAGAGGACTGCTAATAATGAGCTAAATTGCAATCCTTCTGATAACTCCCACTGTTCTTTGAGATCAAGGAAATGTTACAGGTCTAATATTTGCTAAACTATTTCTCTTTCCTTTTTGGCTGTGTTTTAAAAGAAGAATAAAGTGTCTCTCTTTTCCTTTTATAGAGACGCAAAATATGCTTCAACCCTATTTTCTTTTTAAACATAATCCTTTAGAGGTCACCTTTTTTAAAAGTAATATCCATCATCCTTTTTTATACTAAAGATAGATGGAAGAGTGTGTCTGTGCTTAAGAAATGCTATCTAGAGGAGACAGAGGTTGCTGCTATTGAACAGCTTTTGCTGGTGCAGCAAAGTATTAATGAAGTGACAGATTTAAAATCTCAATACCGAGGAGCTTATTTGTTTTTACAGATATGAAACAGTTGCCCTTTTATACTTCAGAAGTTTCATTTTCTTTGCAGCCGTTTTGCAGGAATGCTTGACGCTTCTAAGCAGTTTTGCTTCCCTACCTTTCTACTCTCCCAGTGATGCACTGGGAGGAATGAGGGTTGTTGCTTGAAGGCCTTACTTCTGGTCAATCACAGTATTTGAAGCGATTAAAACTGAAATAGATGTGTAGAAGTAGGGGCCATTCTTGCCCAAAGTTAAGCAGTTTGTACTGCCATTAATAGCAGTTAAGGTTTATAAGTGATGGTGTGTTCTTGTTTCGGTTTCGGTATCTTTTATCTTCCCATAAAAATACTCAAGGCGTCAGGCAACTGACACAATTTAAGTCTTATGAATACAGAATTACCAAGACAAAGTGGACTGCATTCTGCTAAAAACTCATAGTGGGTATAAAGATGGCAGCAGCCAGCATTCCGTTTTAAAAGGCAGCACCCAATGGAAAGGACGAATCTTGCTTCTTTGCCAAAATGCAATCAATGACAGGACCTTTTGAGTCCCAGTTCAAAGATTCCTGGCTGATGGCTAAACAACATGTGTGGCCACCGGCCCCTATCTTTTCTACTTGCAAGTACTGTAAACCTGTATTGATCTGATCCAGGTCAGGGCAAGGAGCACCTGCAGGAGGGATTTAAACCTTTCCACTGCTCCTTATCTGCCCTCCCAGATAGGGCTAAAAATAATAATAAACAAAACAACCCCACACCATGAGCACCAAGGGAGAGGTGTGTTTTTCCTTGCTTTAGCCCCTGAGATGTGGGTGGGGTCAATGAGGGGGAGCAGGTAGAAGTTGTAAAGATGTGGAAGTGGATCTTTGCAAGGTTACCAGTAACTAAAAAAGAAAGAAAGGGAGTCCCATCCCAGTGACCTGCCCTTTAGTGAACATAGCAAGCAGGGATGGGGACTCAAGTTGTGGGACTCGCTGTCAAGTCGTACTTAAGTTGCACCCGGTGACTCGACTCTGGCTTTTTTTCAGTGACTCAGACTTGACTCGTGACTTGTAACCCATCCATCTCCTGGAGAGAGAAAAAATCCCTTGTCTTTAATAGGGACTCAGACTTGGGACTTGGTACTAAAAACGCAGACTCAGACTTGCCAACATCCCTGACAGCAAGCAAGTTAGCCCTGAAACGAGTGCAATTGAGCTGTGCTAGTCAGTGGATTCAATCAAATGGATTCATGGCCTGACTTAGTAGTGGGTAAGGCAGCATCTTGTGTTTATGTGAACCGTTAGATTGCAGAGAGGGATTTGTTTCTGGATGCATTCCGGAGACGTGGTCAAGAGGGAGGCAATGTCAGATCTGTAGGAGTTAACGGTGACATTTGCTTTCGTATTAGACTAGCAGAATTAAGTTATATATTTCTTCATTCCTGTTAAATGTACAAGCTGTATCACACTCCGAATCCTAGCTAAGTGGATTCATTATTTTTCTTCAATTAAGATTCATTAAAAGGTAGAGCCATATGGTGAGAAGAATGAGCTAGTCAATTCTGGATTCAAATCTCACTTCAGCAGCAGGCTCACTAGTGGCCCTTGTAATGCGACTGTCATGGCCTTATAGCACAATCCTAACAGGCAGGGTGGGGGTCAGACAGGAACAAACCAGAAGGATCAGCTGGATTGTTTCAACCCCTTGCTGGGGAGAAAGGTCTAGAGAGAGGGGTGGCGCAGGGTAATCTTGCCAGACCTTTCACCCATCATGTCTTTTCATTATGAATTGCTACTACTGTATATATAAAGCAGCAGTGGGGGGACCAGCTGTGCCACTTCCACATTGGCACACATCTCTGGGGAATGGAATGACTTTGGATCCATTAGAACCAGTGCCAGCTCTGAAATGCCTCTAGAACACTTCATTTTGTTTTTTTTAAGATATTTATTTATTTATTTATTTATTTATTTATTTATTTATTTATTTATTTATTTATTTATTTATTTTTGCCTTAATTCTTGACACTCGTGTTAAAAGTTAAGCAAACACTGGTGGTACGTCTCTGCCCCAAGAGAGCTCCACAGGTACAGAGAGACCCTCACATTTATTCCTCTCTAAACCTTTGCAGAAGATTCTCTTTTTCTAATGGAAGATGGCCAAGAGGCATTTTTGCCCCACCTGCTCTAGCAAGCAGTAAGTACTGCTATTCAGATTGACAGCTCCCAGAAATCCCCAGTTTCCGGGAGTTAAAATCCAAACAAAAACTTTCCCAAGATCTTGAGGGTTCTGCCTGTTGCATCATTGTTCATCTTCATTTGTTTTTAAAGTGACCCAAAGTACACTATTTAGTGTGAAATAAGCAAAATATAATTTCTGTAATAAGTAGATCTTTATTTGAGTCAGAGTGTTGCACAGTTTAAAATTATAGATATATAAACATTTAAATAAAATTCAAACAAATTGAAGTACTTAAATGGTTAGACAATCAACCAACCAATCAGTCAGTCAAAGTGAAAGCTGCTCTGAAAGCACTGGGAAGAAATAAATCACCAGGGATTGATGGAATACCGATAGAACTGTTTGAAGCCACAGAGACTGAATATGTCAAAATCCTAACCTTCTTGACAATAAATATGGAAAACCAAACAATGGCCCAGAGACTGAAAACATTCAATATAATTCCACTCCCCAAGAAGGAGATGCTAAGGAGGGCTGGATTCCAAAAAGGAACAGGCACTCAAGATTGTATTGCTAATTGAACTCCCAACCTCTGGCTCTGCAGCCAGATACCTAACTCACTGAGGTATCCAGCCTTGCAGTGTACAGTGGTGCCTTGCTTAACGACGATAATCCATTCCAGGAAAATCACTGTTAAGCGAAAACATCGTAAAGTGGAAAAAAACCATTGAAAACTCACCATCCAGCGAAGATCCTCCATAGGGCAGCCGTTTTCGCTGCCTGTCTTGAGAGGAATCCGTCCTAGAAAACAGCAGGGAGCCATTTTGTTTACCCGGTGGCCATTTTGAAACCGCCGATCAGCTGTTTTAAAATCGTTGTTTTGCAAAGAATCGGTTCCCGAAGCAGGGAACAGATCATCGCAAAGCGAAAAAAGCCCATTTAGAGCATCATTTTGTGATCGCGATTGCAATCGCAAAAAGATCGTCGTAATGCGGTTTCGTCATAATGCAGTTTTGTCGTAATGCAGGGCAATCGTAAAGCGAGGCATAACTGTATAAGGCTATTGAAATTATTATTGTGATTGCACAAGGAAAATTCACTGTTATTTCACAAACTCTCCTCATCCTTGTTCTTCCTCCGAACATCCACAGACTCTTAATTACTTTTGACACATTCACTTCAATTTTTAAAACTGCTCTTCTTTCAGTTCACAGACATGAAGCTGAGGTATTACTGTTAACATTAAAATACATACATTTCTGTCGGTTTGCAGAATCTTGACTTGGTTGGACGTTATGAGCATAGATGTTTCTGGACAGCACATTCCATTCCTAACTTCACTGTTGGACCATCTAGGATTGATGGAGTTATAAGCCAAGAGGTGGAGAACTACACATTCTCCTCCTAGCTCTATACAGAACATAACACAGAGCTGGTGGATCCAACCCAGAGATCAAACAACAGTATGCTCTTGATTCCCTGTAAACAGAGATGATAATTGTCATCAACCTTTGAATTTTAAAATTGCTTTCAACAAAAATGCTTGTTAGAGAGGGTTTCCCAAATGCACAGTGAATGTCTGGTTGTGACTTTCTTGTTTCATATTATGGATGTGGAAATAGATACCCTAATATGTACCACCAATGCACACGCTGAATGACTGCAGATTAACCAGTTACCACACAAAGAAAAATTGAGATCTGTCAGTTCCTCACTGTGAGCAGAGCTAGCCTGGGTGGCCTTGGGCAAGCTGCACAGTCCCAGGATGCCCCCACCTTTGAGTATTCTCTACCCTGACAAGGGTGGCCATAAGTTGGCAGCACATGCTGCTGCTTCTTCCTTTTTCCTTCGCTCTCCGTTTGGTCTTGAGGTGATTTCAATGTAGCATTATAAAGTGCCCACAAGATGGTGCTGTGTGCATTCACACAGTGATGGTTAAGTGGGCTTAACCTATTTCTTCCTTGTAGCATTATTGCCCTAATTTAGGAAATACGTCTTGTCTTCCTCTTCTGTTAACGAGTGGCTACTTGGACAAGACAGACATAATCATTCTATGTATGGCTCAATTTTATGAGGTGAATGCCCCTTCTCCCTTTATCTGCTTCCGTGGCTGGGCTTGTTTGAACTTTTATCTTTAGTTGTATGGAATGAAGGAATGTATAGGTGTATGAGATTTTTGAAATGGAAGGTTTTTAACACTATCGGTTTATACGTAGCCACATCTTTTGTATACCAAATACAAAACACTTTAAACACCAGTGGTCACAGGAGTATAAAATAGGTCAGTATTACAGAGCTGCTAGAGAAATGCCCTCTCTTTGAAAAATACATGCAAATCCAGAATACAGCTTACAATAAGAAATAGGTGAGAGGCATAGATGGAGATCAAGCATGAGGCTGACTTAATAATAGCAAAGAGAAGGAGGTTGCTTTCCAGAAATTGCATCTTCCTCCTTAATGGATTTTCGGGGAAGGAGAAGATGAAGAAAGTGATAGAGAAACATGGGAGGGTTACACGCAAAAGATGACAGCCAGGTAATACTATGTGAATAATGCAGGGAAACTGTACAATAAAATCTGTGTCTGGAAGCAGAGTACCATCATCATAATCAGCCCATGAAATATACGTACATTGTTCTGGGAAAATAGTACAACCTCCCATTTCAGAACATGGACTGCAAGGGCCACTTTCTCCTCTTCAGCTTGCATGGGTTCATTCCAGCCAGGGTCTTAGGAGGCACCAGAAGGTACAGAAACTACCGTGCGCGAGTGCTTTTTTAAGACCAACACAAATACCACAACCATAGTGTGGGCTTTGAAGACTTCCCCCCCCCCATGGAACCACACAGCTACCATTGTGTTTATGTTTTTATGTATTTTGAAAAATCCACAGTTTAGCCTTTCAGAGCAGCGTGTATCATTTAAAAACAAAAAACAAAACATATGATGCCTTAGAGAGAAGGATTGCACAGAGTGTTCCACCCCTTCCAGTTGTTCAGCTAACAACAGATTTGGCCTCTGTAGACTCCCCCTCCCAGTACACCACCTAAAAGTTCATATAGAATAGACTTGTGGTTCCCAACCTTGGTTAGCCCAGGTGTTCTTGGACTGCAACTCCCAGCAGCCTTCACCACTAGCAGGTCTGGTTGGGTTTTCTGGGAGTTGCAGTCTTCAGGACACCTGGGTGACCCAAAGTTGGTTGACTGACATGTTGCTCAAGCCTTTGCTGTAAGCTGATTCAGTAACCTGCGCATTTTGACCAAGGCAAGGAGCAGATCTCGGAGTTGCAGATAGTCTTGGATTTTCAGAAACAGAAGCCCACAGTTGCTTCTGCTTCCTGGTGTTACCTGCTAGTTGAAATCGAATACCTGCACTCCTGCCAGCGACTGATTCAGTCTCCAGTCGGGGATGGAGCATCCTTGCAAACCTTAGGGTCCATAACTTCAAGGCTTGCTTTTGGAGCTTTCTGTTTCTTTTACCATCCCATTGGCAAGTCAAGGCCTGCCACAGCTTGAAGTGGAGAAGCAGCACTTGGGCCCCCTTTCTGCCCTGCCTCTGAGTCCTTCTCCCAGTCCCTTGCCCCTTGCCTTACAGCTGCTCTGCTTCACCCTGCTTGCCGCCAGCACCAATCCTTCCAAAGAAGCTGTAGCCACAGCCAGCTTGTCTTGCAAAGCGCGGGCTCAACCCAGAGACATGCTGAAAGGGATACGCAAGCAAGCAAGCAAAGGGGTGCTGAAAGCAAGCATGGAGGCAAGCATCAATGGCAGTGGTCACAGTACTGCAGGAAAAGGGGTGTTGTGGGGCTGAAGCAAAGAATCAAGATGAAGCAATCACAACCACAGTTTCAAGCATCAGGGCAAGAAGGCAGATATGGGAGTTGTGGCAGCAAGGGTGAAAGCGAGGGAAGGTCCTGCTCTTGGCACCTTATGGTCTGAGATGCCATAATCATTCAGCTTAATGGTGGGGCTGACCCTATACTACCCCGTCCTGTAATCTGGGCCTTACCCTGCTGAAGAAAGTGTTCCAGAGGTCTTGAAAGCGTGAATGTTGTGCTTGTGGTTTTGTTTTTGGTCAAGCACATAACTGCATTAGTTGCTGTATCTGGAAAGCACAGAAAATTGCAAGGTCTGATTTGCCCCATAAAGTTGTATCCGTGTAGTGCAGATGAATGATGGCAAAGGAGACATTTTACAAGATTTCGAACTGTTTAAACAGAGCCATCTCCTTCCTTTGCAAAGACCCAGTGAAATGAATATGTATCTCTATACCTCTATATACTCCGAAGCAAGTAAAATTGCATTGCTCTTTGGTGGAATCATTTCCTTGGGTGAAAATATTAGAGTGGTTTATTAATAAAATTTAAAAATGAAGATATTCACAATTACTTTCTGGGCATCTGTAATGAAAATATTATTGAGTGGGTTACAGATTCCTGTGGTTATGTTTTTTTTTTTAAAGGGTTTGTTGCCCCGTGGAATTTCAACTGCTAAGTAACTACTTGTGGTATTCCCACCAAGAATTCCTACTTTTTGACATTCCCGTGTGCCACAGAGGCAAAAACCTACATCAATCCTCGTACCTTTATCTGCATAATTTCTGCCACCAGGCCTTTATTAAACCCAACTCTTCCTACTGGTTCTGCAGAAGGCTCTCAGACTCTCCTTCTCTTCAACTTCAGTGATAGGCATGGCTAGAGTTGCTAACAGCTATCATCATATTAAATATGATCTATATTATTACTTCTTCTCTTCCTCTAGCACACTAACTCCTGTGATTCCAGTTAAATGTAACAATATTAAATGAATTTGCAACGATATAAACCAAATCTTCCCACACAATTTCTTTGCATATATCCCATCCCCTCTCACGGTAGCCTTTTCCAGGCATGTTACGGGCATGGCCACTCTACACCCAGTGGTCCTGTCCTCTCCCTTGTTGTGCTCAGGATGCAAAAGAGACCGTTTTTGGAGAAAGGAGGCTGTCATATTGGCTCTACTTGTGAGCCAGAAAAATGCACATATGCACCTATGCCTTAGGCTCTGTCCGGATTCAGCAGCCTCTCCACTACAAGACTGTTGCTTTTGTGGATTGAAACCAGTGGTAGAGGCAAGCAGGGTTAACCCTTTCCCTTTGACAAATGTGGAGGGCGAAGGGATAAGGAATAATAGAAGTGAGCTTTTTCCTTCAGCTTCCCTGAACTGCTAACCATCCTCATCCGAAACCCCTAACCAATCCCTGCCCCAGCTGCTTCTCTTCTTCTCACTCATTTGCCTACTTGTACAACAGCACCTCCCACTCTCATTCTTTCAACTAATCACTGCCCATATGCAAATACATGCTCTACTGAGTATGTCATAACCATCAATCGCGTTTCATACATAACCCTGATTATTCCGTACAATAGTACTGTACCTGGAGATACAAAAAGACAAATTATTATTCATATTCATATATAAGGTTACAGGATTTCCTCTCAGCAGCCCATGGAAATAAATCACAGGATGCCTTGGTTATGAAAGCATGGTCTATTCTGCTCTTGCTTCTATGGCTTTTCTCATTCTCAGTAGATACAAGTTATTGTTGATGTGAACATGAGATTTCACTCTGCCTGATTTTTTTTCTGTTCCACTGTCATATGTTAGATTATCGTCAGAGTGAGGGTTCTCCCCCACCTTTTTTAAAAAATGTGAAATAGTACCCAGGTGATAATCAGCATTACCCGGCAATTTAGAACTAAATGCTAAAACACTTATTTCATGTTTTATTTATCAGAGCAGCTACTTAATTGTGCTATGCTACTCTGGTTGCATTTACCTACAAAATATGTGTTTGTGATGCTGGATGATTAAAAAGGTTCATTTACATAATTACCATTTGTAGTGATTTTAAAAGTTTAAGTTTGATCTTTAAAACAGATGAACTGCAAAACAGTGTATAACCCTACACGGCTTTTTGAGATGGGGAAGAGAGGGGCTTGCATGCATCTGTTTAAAGAGCCCTCCTCTGTTATGCAGCTATACACATTCTTCCCATGAAATTCAGTGCAACTGTCTCTTGGTTGGGAAAAGCACTTATTATCGTGCTTCTGTTGCAGGATTTCTTTTGTCTACCATCCTGTAAACTTCTCACATTGTGAAGTCTC
This sequence comes from Pogona vitticeps, assembly GCF_051106095.1. Classification (NCBI taxonomy): domain Eukaryota; kingdom Metazoa; phylum Chordata; class Lepidosauria; order Squamata; family Agamidae; genus Pogona; species Pogona vitticeps. The sequence goes on from NC_135783.1 coordinate 197,549,698, forward strand.
CAGCAAGGAATGGGAATTTTCCATATGCTTTTTAAGTTGAGTTGCCACTTCTATGTTCTGAATTGATAACTCTTAAGCCTTAAGGCATGAGTGCTTTTTGTTCATTGCTCCTGGTCAGGTAAGCAGCTGGCAAAGGGTCATTTTTCTCTCTGCCTCTCTCCAAACTAATTATATAGTACTATAACTCAGAGGTATACCTATAAAATGGAAAGCAGTTGTTTTCAATGACTGGAGTCTCATTGGAGAGTATGAGGCATTTGAGCAGCTGAAAACAAGTTTCCAAAAAGGGTGTAGAAAGTTTATCCAGAAAATAAAGACAAGGAGTCTGTACTGAATGCAGAAGAAAAGGGAAGGCTAACGAAAGGAGTTTGACAGTTGTGGAGTCCAGTGGAATGAGCAGAGAAAGATTTTGTCGGCTGAGTTCTTAGATTGGAAAGGTCTGAGGTCTGGAAGAGGAAACTAGAAGGAAACCTGCGATAATCAAAGAAGGCTACAGTGAATATGGACTAGGAGTTTAGACAAGAGAATGGGCAAATTCATGAAATGTGGGCAAGAGAAGTAATGTGGTAACTGAGTCAATGTTTTGGTGTAAGGAGACTTGGAAGCTGATTGAATGGTAGTATTTCAGTTCTGTCGGTGTAGATGTATTGAACAGACAATATAGTACTTGAAATGGAGCCAAGTGCAGTTTATAGGTGTCATTGAAAGCCACGGGATTTAATAAAGTCAGTGAGAGAAAGAATGAGAGAATTGGAGAAGTAGTAAAGAGTCACAGAACCTTTAGATATCAAGGGAGCGAAGGAGGGGAATGTGGCTGATTATAGGAAAGGGAATAGAGAAGGAGAAGGAACCAAGCAAACGCTGTTTGGTGTTGTAACAAAGACAGTTTCATTGGAGTATAGGGGACAGAAGGCAGATTGATAAAGAGGATCCTGGCTGAGCACAGCCCCAGTCATACAAACAGATGAGCCAGACAAGGAGAACGTGGAAGCAAAGTCAGAGAACAAAGTTGGGATCCGGGCGGGGGGAACAGTCCTACCAGACAAACCAAAGTCTAACACAATGAGGTTATTATAAAAGTCCAGGGTCTAAGTAGTCTAGCTCTAAGCAAATAGTAAGGGAGGTTTCAAGAGGTGAATTCAATGAAAGTCCAAGGTTAGGCACTGTCACATCAGCCGCAGCAAAGATCATAACATTCAAGGAATACAAAAACAGCAGGCAGGTTCTAGAGCCCAGGAGAAACATTATTTTCAATTATTTTGCTTTCTTCTAGGGTGGATAAAAATCCATGATTAAAAAAAAACCAAATTGATTTAAACCATGGTTTAAATTTCTTTTAAAAAATCAGTTTTTATTTAAATTCTCAAAAAAATCTAAGTTTTAAAATTTAAATCATGTTTTAAATTGTCATTTAAATCAAATCCACCTTGCTTTCTTCAGACTGTTCTGCTGTGGCAGGTGTGAGAAGAATGGAGGTGCAAGATATGCTCCAACAGTTTGGAATCAGAGGTAAGATGCAAGATTGGACAATACTTGGATGAGGAATCAACCAAAACTTGTTTTCAGGAATATGAGATGTAGTGGCTGTTACTACTAGGCATTAGAGGAGACAGAGGGGAAAGCTGGACTGATGGTGATCTAGTTGGGGTGGAAAAATAATAGTATAGATAAGATTGACAGTCTTGCCAGGAAATCTTGGAAGGAAGAAGGGATTGAAGGGGTGGAGGCCAAAAAAATGACTGAAGGAAGGAAGAGGATTATGGCAGATTAGCATTACTTTATCATTGAAGAAAATGATTCTGTGGTTAGAATATTCTCAATCTGAGAATGTGTATTTAAACAACCAAAGGAAGAAGCAAGTCAGGCTTGGGATGAAGTGTGCAATAACATGTTGAGAGAAAAGTGGGACAAAGAGATAAGGAGATAGGGAGGATTGAAGGTGGAAAAATGGGATCTACAGCGGTGCTACCCGACTAGATATTGCCAAAGGCCTCCAGATGCTATAATTCCTATCCATCCCAGCTGATACTAACAACGGTGGGGTGTCATGAGAATTGACGTCTAGAACATCTGGAGGACAACAGGGTGAGCAAAGCTCCTCTTAGAGAGTGATGAAAGGTGACAGATGAAATAAAGAGAGCATTTCAAGACAGCTGTCACTGCAGGTCACAGTTGGAGCAGGGAGGGCATATTGAAAGTGACCATGTGATGGTCAGAAATAAGGAGGAGTCCATTGTTGAGACACTACAGAAAAATTATTAGAGTACCTCTCCACCCCATTTCCCTTCTGCCCCATCCAGGCTCCTCTGCGCCCCATTTCCTTTCCGTCCCATCCAGGCTGCTCTCCACCCTATTTCTTTTCCACCCCATTTCCCTACTGCCCCATCCAGGGTTCTCTCCACCCCATTTGCTTTCCGCCCCATTCAGGGTCCTCTCCACTACATTTCCTTTCTGCCCCACCCAGGCTCCTCTCCACCCCATTTCCTTTCCGTCCCATCCAGGCTGCTTTCCACCAAACTTCTTTTCCAGCCCATCCAGGCTCCTCTCCACCCGATTTCCTTTCCGCCCTATTAGGGAGCAAGCTAGGTAGGTGGGGGCTCATCAGCCTTGCAAGGAGAAGGAAAACTCTCCACTCCCCTGTGGCTATATCCACTCATGGAAAAGGTTTCAGGAGTTAACCTCGAGGCAAAATCCGGAGCCAGAGTCCCGGAGGCAGTTCCTGTCGTTCTGTCAACTCCTGCGACATCGCTGGAACCAGTTGTATTGGCTCTTGCCTTTTCCATTGGACTATTTCAGCAACATGGAGAGGGGGGATTTGCTGCCTGGGTAACAGCCTATCCTCCATATTATTTTACCCAGGCTTCGTGCTCTGGAGAGGACACACCAGCTCCTCCATACAGAGCACATTACCTTAGTCTCTCGAGACTGAAGGATGCCTAAGAAGACTCAAGATTTGAGGAATGGTCATGACACTGAGTGGTGGCATCAGTTTAAAGTTACAAGCCAAAGAATGAGCTCAGAGAGAATTGGCTAGAATGAGCTGAGTCAGTGAACGGTCATCCTTGAATGCAGATGGCATCAAGGAGCAACATGGGGACAGTTAACAAGGATGAACAAAGGCGAACTATGTGTTGAAGGGGTGTATTGCAGCACATCAAAGCATGACAGAATACAAAAGTACGGAATAAACTGGGAACTTAGAGGAGCAGTTGGAGGCTGGTATCTGCAGGATTTGGCAAGGGGGGTTGAATTCCATCATCACTAGAGTAGGGTAGACCAAAAGAAGAAGATTCCTCAGAATGAGAGGTTGATGTTGGTGGTGTTATCAGGAGTGGTGGTATCCAAAGTCGTGAGGCTGAAGAGAGGACATCTGAGGAAGAGGCCAGGAAATTCGAATTTGACTGTTTTTGGAGTGAGGGAGCAGCAGTTCTAGAAGCAGTGGAAGGAGGCAAGGGAAGACGTAGTGGCTGAGGATGAGGATCAGAAAGAAAGGATTGGTGGGTGTCAGGATTCTAGAGGAAACAAGCTGTGAGGTAGAGAAAATAAGAGGAGGGTGTGCTGATTAAAAGCCTTCGTGTTCACGCAAGAAGGAAATGAGCAGTAGGGCAGAGAGTAAACATTTTAAGAGTTACCTCAAGAGATGAAAGTGTTGGGTGTCACGTGAGCATTGCATGGTCTCAGTTTGCAAGATCAGTAGCCCATAAGGGGACTTGACTATATTTTCACATTTTTGGGGGGAGGATACTTTTGTCTAGCTATTTCAGAGCAGCATATAACTGATGTTTTTATTTTCCGGCCATGTGCTGTGCATTTTCATGATAGCAGAAAAAATAAAGTCAATGTGTCACTATTTTAATTTTTAAAACATCCTCCGATAATAAACCTCCATGAACATATTCGCTAAGAACGCAGCTCTGTCACTGGGAGAAACCCAGAACTAATTTTAACGATCAGATTGTTTGGGAAAACGATTCTTCATTCTGCATGGTTTGGAGCTATATTCTGTAGAGCCGTTTCATAATCATTTGTCTTTGTTGGAATTTGATCACAGTAGCATGATTCCATGCATTGATAATGAAGCCGTAAGGATGCCTATTTCTCAGGCATAAATCCACCTCAAAGACCTACTTTGATAGTGCTCTCTCTCTCTCTCTCTCTCTCTCTCTGTGTGTGTGTGTGTGTGTGTGTGTGTGTGTACACTCACGCGCTTGCGCTTCAGTACAAATGAGTGTGTAGGACTGAAATTGCTCTGCTTTCTTTACAAATGGTTCACTGTGCTTGTCCTTCCCTAAAACGCTGCCAGCGTGTAAAGGATTTTCAATGAGCAGTGCAAATAAGCCAGCAGTGGAAAAGGTTTGAAGCTGTACTAGCAGAACAGTTTACTCTCACACAGATGGTTAGGGCTGGAGAGCCAAGTCTTTATAGAATCTGTCATACCTTTTCTTGGTCACATCTTGGAAGTTTGGTATTTCTATCCAGATTTTTTTAAAAAACAACAACAACAACCTGGATATTTATTACTACTGTAATGTGGAGTGGACTTCCTGGCAGAGGTGAGCTGCTGTTTGTTTATTTATTTATTTATATAAAAATACATAGAGATTTTCTAAGGTACATTCTCACACATTTGAAGTCTTTTGTTTGTGGAAGTGAAATTTGGTCTTCAGTTAACACCAACAGAGCTGGCCCAAAGGCTAGTAGAAGCATGGCAAAACAGGTTAGATGATGATGGTGGTGGTGATTATGTTTGCACTCTGAACATAATTTCATAAAATGAGTTAAATCTCTCTTGTTTCCTGTTATGTGATTTGCAAAAAAAGAGAGGCTGATCTAACATTGATCATTTTGGTTATCTAGGGACACATTGATTGAAATGACGTAACTTGGTGATGATTAATTACTTAGGCTAATTAATTATCAGTGTGATTTTATACTTGTGATCCAAGAAGCTATCTGTAGGACTTTAAATTCTAGTAGCAGAAAGCTTTACTAGAGGAAAATTCATGTACAGGAGATAAATGGCAAACATGCCTTGCAACTAATAAAATAAAAGCAAGAGATTACATACTGGAGTGATACGATTCGGACTTTGTGATTATTAAATGCTATGACCTGTCAAACACAGAACAGTCTCCAGTAATTCATTTGCAATGACAGCTTGTTTTATGATAGGCATAAAATTACTGTCACTACTGTCTAACCATACTTTAATTAAATATGACATTTTTAGTGCAGCAAATCTTTACTTAAGGCATAAAAATGTTGCTGAAACAAATCTGTGGAGTTCATATCATTATCCCCTTCAGGAACAAAAAGGATTAAGTTGTTTATACCTGTCTAAAAAGTTCTAGCCAATCATTTCCTTGTGAAAATTATTCATTAAACCTTGCTTATCTTAGTTGTGATGTGCATCATTTTAGTTATATGCTTTAAGGTTTAAGTAGCATTCTCCTGCTTATAAACCTAGAATTTCTATTTACGTAATGAACCTTGAGAAATTTTAAGCACTTTTCATGAGAAACTAACCCATGCTCTGCTGTTTGCCAGTACATTTATTCATAAAGCAGGTTTTTTAAAAATGTTTTCCAACCATAGAGTTACAGATAATAATATGTTTGTTTGACAGAAGATTTGAGAATTTCGATTAAATGACATTACACGCCAAGCATGGCTAACCAGGGGAGCAAACCTGTTTGTATTAGCCAATCAGTCTTTGCAAGTCCCAGGGCCACTATCTTGCTAGAAGCCACTGTGTGCTTTTGAAAGCATGAAATTAGTTTTATACTGAGCACATGGTTTCTCATTTAGCAGTTCTTTTTAAGGAAATGGTCAATTTACGGTTCACTGCTGGGATTTTGGTCTTCAGTCAAAGCTGATGGCTTTTGCTAAGGTGTCCACAAGAGATAAAAGCTAAAAATATAGAAATGGAAGAGAAGAAAGAACATACACACTAATTAGAACGAAGAGAACAGAATTGTTCCCATCAGTACTATCTATTCACCATTTTCTTCTGAACATCACCTGTGGATAGGAGTATTTTCCTCCTTTCTTTTTTCTCCTGTTTCTGAACTAGAGTTTTTGGGGGGGGGGGTTGTGAACAAAACAAAACTTGGAAACAACTTTAATCACAAGTAGTGTCCTTTACTGAGCCGTTTGAGCTTTTCTTGTCAGCAGCTTGCAAGAACTGATTCATTCATCCATCCTTTCTCAATCTTGGTTTGTCAGAGGATCAAAGTTCAGTTTACTTTCATTGGATCTGGATCCAGTGGCATGTTTTGTGCATGCAGTTTTTAGTAGTATGGATTCAACTGGTCCAGTGCTACAATCCAGCACCTCACTTATTATCGTCATGTTGCATTGTACTCAGAGGAACTTGTTTCTGAATAGAGGCATGGGATTGCACTGTAAGACTGCAGTCATTAGCAGACCAAATAGGGAACAAGGTCCATTTAACCCAATGGTAATTTTTTCTGTGCAAATATGAACATGATTAGGTTTGACTCTTCTGTGCATTCAGATGGGAACATTTGCCACTGAACTCAGCAGAATCTGCAGCCAACAAGTAAAAACTGCCTGTAAGAAATTTACTTTGAAGAGGTCCATGCCCTTCTTAACTGAATTGTAGGATAGCTGCTGTTTCCCAGTAGAGTTGCGTAGAATAGTGTTGTAGATTAAGACAAGGCAAAGCAATGTAGACATGAATATTTCATAATTGTTTTCCTTCCTCTGTACTACAAACAGTATTGAGGGTTGAAAGAACATTCTGCACATTCTGGCTGACATTCAGGAATAAGTTTTAATTAAAGTAGGCCAATTGAATGTGTGGGATTTGGGTAAGTCAGCATCTATGTGAAGTCCATTGATTCAATGGGCCTACTCTGGTTGCAGCTTACTACTGGGTTTCAGCCATTGTACATTTACTTAGAAGCAAATAATGAACATAGTGAGGAGACTAGCACATCTATTCATTTTCCCCCCATGATAGTTATTGTAAATCACTAGATTGTTCTAATTTAGTGGTGGCCCCTGAGGAAAATTCTCCATTGGCTGAACACAGTTCCATATTAAAAGAAGGAAAATACATGAACACCTGTTGAGTGGAGCCTTTTTTAATCTGTCTCATAAGAAGGTGACATGCAGCACATGAGTTGGGATTAGCTACCACTCTCTGCCTGTCGTGTGCATGCTGTCAGTTGCACAGCTGCTGTCTGAATATGTGACATGGTCCTTACAGAGTGGTAAAAGGTTCCAACAAATGAACTGATTTTCTGTTCTCTTTGTACATTTCACACAAATATATTTCTTTTCAAATGAAACCCTTGGTAAGAATGCCTGTTATCAGAGATTGTATCATGACTTTTCCGCCACACATAAATTGTACTGTTGTGCTGTTTTGTCTTCTTGGTGGTTGCTATTAAACAAGGACTTTCTCTGCAGTGATGATGCACATCAAAAAACTGTTGGGGTCAGCCTGAAATATCTTCTAAGTGAAACAGCTCTGTCATTCTATGGACAATGATGAGTTATATGGGTGAGGTACAGTCCTTTTCAGGAAGTCATAGAACTCTTTCATCAGCATATTTGTGCCCTTGTGAGGGTGATGTAACTGGACAGCACCGTAAATCATTGAATTTTCCTGCCATAAGAGGCAAAATAGACTGACTCTCCTGTAAGGGAGCTGACCGGCACTGATCAATTGAAGAATGGTCTTCCATTATTTTTTATGATGTGGAGTTATCTTTTATTACTAGAGGAATCCCTTCAAATAAGAGATGGTTGGTACCTTTCTGGGCTATGCAGGGTGCCAAAATGCTTCTCTTACAGGTGGTTCAATTTGGATTTGCTCTTAAAAATCAGTGAATGCTTCAGTAGTTCTCTGATGAGGAACGTCAGCACTAACACTTGGGGGGGGGCAAAGTGTCACATATCAGCTACAAATTGCCAAGTGTTTTTCTATGAAAGGCAATATTCTTTGCCAGTCTTGTTCTTTTGCCTTGTTATCATAAGTGCATGTTTGATAAGCAGTGAGCTGTCAGGTTATTTGTTTAAATCTTGCCCTAGAGCTAAGTTGTCTTCATTTGCTGGTACGCTACATTCACTCTTTCACTTTTGTAACAATAATTTTCTTTCGGGGACTGATAATTTGATTGTTTTCCTGAGAAGTGTTTTTCAGATGTTCAGAAGAATTTGAAAATATTCTTCAAATTTATGTAGCAATTTCTTGGAAAGCTTATGGCTAATGATCATTTTTTGTTGAACCTTAGATAGCCACTTTTTAATAGAGATATTAAATAGACATTGCAATGGAATAGGAATCATGTGTTACCTATACACAGCGATTTGCCATAGCCAAGATCCAACAGTCTACTTTGATATCCTTTGGAAGCGGATTTCCTCCCCTACCCCCTTCCTGTTACAGCCCTGCATGGTGCCAAGAAACCTGCTCCATAGGATTTTCAAGCCCTCTCTACTAGGTGCTTAGGATGTACAGATGCTGCAGAGGGGGTTGTCGATTCTAGTGTGAATTGTGTGGTTCAATTCAATTATGCCATTGGATTTTGGCTAGCATTTCCTTTGTTTCTCAGGAGTTTTTTGTTTTTTTTAAAAAACAACAACAAAAAACCACAAAAAGCATCCTCAGGAACAGTGTGACACGTGGAGTACTCAGTTCTTTGTATTCCAGTACTTTCTCTCAGATCCACCCAGCCCTGAGAGAAATGTTCTCCTTGAGTTGAGAAAAATAACCAGAGATGATTTTGCATAGAAAGATAAGAAGGTTGTCTGTGTATGTGTTTACACTTGTGTACCCCATTCTTTCACATGTTAAGGCTGCCATTTCTTTGCTTATTTTTAAGTTTGAAGAATGTTATATGTGGCTACATGAAATTATCTATTATTTATCATGTCCCTAAAGGATTATGCTTGCGGAGTAATACAATAATTCTACACAGGAATGACATAGAAAACTCCATTTTATACTAGATGAAGAATTTAAGATAGACATTTCAACCTTCTTGCTTAACCACGCTGGAAACTTGCAAATTGCTTTCATGAACCTACAGCTGAGTCAGATGCATGTTTACTGATCTTACTGGGGCTGTCCTAAATAACTGTGCATAGGATTGCAGCCTCAGTCAGCATTGCATTCATTGTTTATCTTTGATTTCTGCCCAAATCTGTCAGTACAGCATATCACCTGAGGTTGGGATTCTTGCCAATCCAATTTGAGAAATTCATTTTCATATTCAATTATTTGCTTTAGAATGAAAGGTCACCACATGCTCTCATGTGCATAGAGGGGCCTTCCTCTGTAGCTGAGCACACACTTTTTTCAGTTATAATGATGATGATGATGGGCTGTCAAGTCAATTCTGACTTAAAGGTTTCCTAGGGACAGAGTAATCAAAAGTGGTTTACCATTCACTTCTTCTAAGGGTGCTCTGAGATTGTGCAGCTGGTTTTTCTTTCACCAGGCAAGTGGGGAATCTTAGCTTCCAGATGTTCCATTTCACTCAGCTATCCAGCCAGCTTCCATACCCAAGGGCTTAAGGCCAAGTCTCTGGATAAAAGATCTCAACACGTACACAAAGAGACTTCTTTGCTCATCAGACTAGACACTGCAGCGTTGGATATATTACTGTTCCGGATTAATACGTGTTTGTACTTTGCCTGCGCTGAGATCCCACTGATGTTATAATTATTGAAGCTGCATTAATAATTGCTACTGTGGTTGCATATTTCCCTCACAAACGTAAGGTATCAGAGATTAAACTATTGGAAGAATGTGGTGAGAAAACATTGACATAATAGTCCAGTCATAGTGAGGCTACATAAGGCTCACTGTAATTGCACTGTTTCTGGTTCAACATAGGTTTAGGTGTATCACACAGAAGATGTACAGACATGCCCCCCCCAGCCCACATGTAGCAAATGGTGGGAAGTGTAGACTGGTTTTGTTGCCCCCGTTCCCTTGGAACATCTTCTAGCCATGCTGCCAGCAACTGTATATTCAGTGCTCTTGAAGAAAAACCCTACAGGCATTCTGCTCCTCCAGGCATTTAAGAAGTCATATGAACAAAGCCCTTCGTTATTAAAGCCTAAAGTGTGGCTACTGGAAGGGATGTGGTCAGCCGATGCATCAGGAGACTTGGTTCCCCCTGTCTCCCATTTGCAGTTTTAGAACTGCAGAGCTGGAAGAGATTCTCTGGATCATCGGGTCCAGCTCCTGTCAGGGAGGCACGGCGGGGGGGGGGAATCAAACTCTCAACCTCTGGCTCCGCAGCCAGATACCTAAACCGCTATAGCGATCGCAAAAAAACTCATCATAAAGCGATTTCATTGTCAAGCGGGGTTGTCGTCAAGCGGGGCACCACTGTATTTATTTACACAGACGTTGTGAGTATTCTTATAAGACAGGTGTTCAAGTATTTTCATTTTCAGAATTTTGAGGCAAATAAAGTTTTGATATACTATACCAGAAGCCACTGGCTTTGATATACTATACCAGAAGTCTTAAGTTCACTAGGGCTTATTCCTAGGTTACTGTGCATAGCATCACAGCTTAAGTAAAACTTTCAGTTTTTTTCTGCTGGAAAAAAAAATCAGTTTAACAAAATTGCATCAGTACCTTTGAGCCCTTATTTAATAAATTTCATTGGGTAGTGATCTGTATATACAAGGAATATGGCTAAGAGACTATAAATTGATTGAAGGTCAGTGTCTCTCTAAAAATCATTGACTTGCTTGAAGTTAATTTTATAGATTTCAACAGCAGTTAATATGTCAACAAGCGTAACGGCACAAGAATTGACCAAGTTTCTTCATACTGGTTTATTGGCTAATGATTCAGTCTGTTGCATTTTATTTCTATGAATATATTCCCTCGCAGAGGAAGATCATGTGAGCAGTTCAGAGGCACTTTGTGTTTAAGGTCTGAAGACATGGAAGTAAGTCATTCGGGTACATGGCCATAACTCTTACCAGGAGTATGTTGAGGCAAGGGGCAACAGTACTGATTTTTTAGAAACAAAAAGACAACAAAGCAGGGGTGGGGGAAGTTGTCAACAATAGTTTCTCTTTGTTAATCCTCCTGTAGAGTTGAGGCAGGGTTGCTGCCTTTTATGAAGATGATATACAGGGTGACAGAACAAGTTTACTTTTGTTTAAATTAGTTTTAAACTAAATGAATTTAATGGAATCTTTTTGTTTAATTTTCAACATTATTAAAGCGAGCATCCTATGTATGGATCTACTGTCTTGCAAAAGTAGTGAGAGAAAGGACAAGGACCCAAAAGGTGATACATAATTTCAGAAGGGAAGGAGTTGCCAAATAATCTGTGTTTCCTGAGTATAAACCAGTGGTGGTGAACCTACGGCACGCGTGCCACAGCTGGCACACGGAGATCCCTTCCTGGGCATGCAGGCAGAGTGCTACCCCCACCTCCTGCAGCCACCTATCCCTGCTACCTTCCTTGGTTGTGGCACTTGTAAATCAGTTCTTTTACAGATCGGAGATAAGGCTGCTTTATTGTTTATGGCTGTAGAACAGCCCAGGGCAGTCAATCTGGCTCGTGAATTACTACTGGACATGACTGCAAGCAGGACGGAAAGCTCCAATTAAGGTGGGAAGGAAGGTGCGAGAGAGGGACGGGTGGATTCATCAAACTTGTTTAAATGCAAGATTGTAGAAAATTTAGGGAGGGAGGGTGTGTGTATATGTGTGAGAGAGAGACTGACTTTAATAAAATCATGAAAAAGACGTGACTGCAAGGAGAGAAAGCTCCAATTAAGGCGGGAAGGAAGGTGCGAGAGAGGGACTGGGTGGTTTCCTTAAGCTTGTTTAAATGCAATGAGAGGAAACGGACATACTGAACTGAAGCAACCAGGGCCGGACTGGGACCAAAAATCGGCCCTGGCATTTAGAGCACACAGGCCCACCGGCTGTGGGGACACAGGCCCACCTGTTGTGGGCTCCATTCACTATATTGTGGTGCGCTGAAAGGGCGTTGCTGGTATAGTGGTATTGGTACATGCTTACGAGTTCTCCCTATTCCAATCATTGCCCTGGTTGTATAAATAACAAGGAGCATCAGGAAATCTAAACCTATAAAATCATCACGTTTAACAAAAAGTGGAATTAAAATTTAATGTTTAAATTTGTCAATGCTAGTGCTCTCTAAACAAAAAACACCAACAGTACAATGTGAGATCTTATAGCTATTTTAATGTATTGAAACATTAGAGCATTAAACATAACTGCAACAAAATGTTCAATGTGAACAAGCCATAAGTAGCAGATCCTCCTACATCAACACTTCCACCAGGAACAAAAGGCTCGGCTCAAGAACTTTCCACTGCTTCCTTGACTATGCAAAAGCCTTTGACTGTGTGGACCACAGCAAACTATGGCAAGTTCTTAAAGAAATGGGAGTGCCTGACCACCTTATCTACCTCCTGAGAAACCTATATGTGGGACAGGAAGCAACAGTTAGAACTGGATATGGAACAACTGATTGGTTCAAAATTGGGAAAGGGGTACGGCAAGGCTGTATATTGTCCCCCTGCTCATTTAACTTATATGCAGAATACATCATGCAAAAGGCTGGACTGGAGGAATCCCAAACCGGAATTAAGATTTCCAGAAGAAATATCAACAGCCTCCGATATGCAGATGAGAAGGGGAATGGAGTTCTGGAATAGGAATGTTACTTTAAAAAGTAATTAGTTACAGTGATGATCTCAAGCCCCCAATACTGTAGTCAGTTGCATTACAGTTATGCCTTTTTAAAAAACAGCCAACACTTTACTTTCCCATCTTTTCAAAAATTGTCAAAAGTTGTCCTTTGTTACCTAGAACAAAACAAGAACAACCCTGAACATGGCTGGGCTGGAGCATAAGGCACACTCTCCTTCTGTCCAGCTCATCTTCATCTTAAAATCTAACTTTGGAACATGAGCCAGCGCCTCAAACATGTGAAATTTATTTTCTACCATTTAATGAGGCCGCACCACAGTAACTACAGAAGTAACTAAAATGTTACATCTACATAAGAAAAATGATAAAGCTATCCCTACTTAAGTTTCAAATGTAATACAGCAACATATTTGATGTCCTCTCTGAAAAAGTCACTGTTAAGAAGCAGCACAATTATTGTCACAAGAAAAAAAACATTCACTTTATGTCCATTTCATACCTACAATAAAGAAAATTGGCTCAAGTGCAAAACAGTTTATATCACAATAAAATGCATTATGTTTATGGTACCACAGAATTCTTCACTGCTATAAGAGAACTCGTATGGCCGCATTTCTGTTACCCTCTGTCTTCGCTTACCATACAATTAAATAATATAAAAGTGCTCTGTTTTAAATACTGATTTTTTAATGTAGGTAGAAAGACAAGAGATGGCTTTTAATATGGCTGAATTGATCTGATTCATTTTACTGAGTACTGTATCTAAATTTGAGCAAAATATATTTCTTTTTAGAGTGTATCTGAATGTTAGCCATCTACATCAGGCAACCTAAACTAATGCAAATAATGCTGATAATAATATGCAAATACAAGGAAAACAAAGGGGCCTTTCTGGTGCAACCTAAGTGATAAGGCTACTAGCCCTGCCACTTTAAGTAAGTTTGAAGCCAACAGGAGCTGTATAGCTGGTTTAATTACCAACTGCTCACAGAAACCTTAAATATGTATATGTTTGACTTTTTGAAGGCTGAAATCTCCCCTCTTCTACGAGTGCCTTTGCCTTACAATGAATTCCAGGGAACCTACCGTAAAAAAAATAAATCTTATTTAAAACTTCAGAGTTTCCACAGCAGACGAACTGCTCTCCAGCCCTTTGAATGCTACCTTTCCTCAGAAGCCTCAGTAGGTATGCAAAGCACAGATTAAATCAAAGCGAGTAAAAAAGCTTTGTTTTCTTGAGAAAGGGGGTAGGAGGGAAGGAAGGAACTAAGGGACGGACGTTATTCCCCAAATGCAGCACCTTCTAAAGGTACATATACATGATATCACTAACGGGACTTTGCTACATTCAGGAGACTCTGCCGCTGCCGCCCTTTTTAAAAATACGCACCTTTGAACAATATTCCTGAACTTTAATGGGCGTGTGCACGCTTGTAGTTTATATTAACTTCCGGTTCAGTTTGCCTTCTTCCACTGTTTTTTCCCCAGGACACTGACCTAGCCTTTAATTGTTTGGTGATCGGCATGTAAGGGGGAGGGGTGTTACTTGTTTATTGGAACAGCACAGTTAAAAAAAATTAACCCAGGCGAAGTTTCTAGTCCCCTCTAAGGATCTATCCAAATAGGCATCCAATCAGCGCTTACAAAGCTTTTTCAGCTTGTCTTTTTTAAAGGGACAGTAGCGAGTGGGTTATATCACATTTAAAGAGAAAGGCACCCCCCCAGGAAAAAAATACGGTGGTGGCCAGAAAGGGGAGAAGGAAGCAAGGAGCAGCTTCCTCTCACAGTTTCTCGAGAGCTTTGCCCAACTTTAAGCTGAAGAAGTGACCCGCAAATAGGGGTCGTCAGTTCTTAGGGAGGAATGGGGAGGAGGTAATCGTAGGTGGAGGGAAATAAAAAAGGAGTTTTTCCTCGGTCCCCTCGTCAATTTCACCTTTGCTCTGGTCCAGTTGAATGATTACATTGGTAAAAGCCGAAACGCTGCTACCCAGGCCTCTAGTAGTCTGAAATTTCTATTGCATATTTATCTCTCCCATCGTTAAAAAAATACTGAAGGGAGATGGGGAAGAAGGCTTCCCTTTTGAGCCGGGCACAGTGTTAACGCAATCCTGACAGCGAGGAAGCACGTCTCCTTTCCTATAAAGGCAGCCCTGCTTTGAGAGACCGACGTGCCCCCCTCCCGCAGGAGAAGCAAAAATAGCTTGAAGAGGATGAGGCGAGCTAGGCGGCCCGGGCGGAAGGGAGGGGAGGAGGCGGGAAGGCAGGGGAAAGAACTGAGATGGAGAATGTGCCTTAAGAGCACGTTCCTTCTCGTTCTAAGTTGGAATTCAGGCCCACGGAAGTGAGTGCGAGTTAATTCCCTATGAAGGCTACTTAGGCGCAGGCTGTAAACCGAGGTATGGCAACCCGGGGGCTCGGTGTTCAAATGCCCACAGCCAGAGATTAGGTCCCCCCCTTCGACAGAAACACTTGGGCTGGAGCCCTATCCGCGCCCGGTTTACACGATGCTTTTAAGCAGCTTTCTTGTGGATTGTGCTGTGTCGTAAGGAGGAGGTGTGAAAGGCGGTAGGTAAAAAAAGTCAAACCCCTCATTTTAAATGTACCTTACCCAGAAGTCAGTAAGAATTTCCTACGACATTAGCACTGTGTACCTGAAAAATATAATTACTCTTTCTGGGGCTTGTATCTGTTCCTTTAACGGGTTCTGATAAAGTGGGAAATTCTCATCAAAATGTTCTCTAAGGCAAGAGGTTTTATGCTGAAAAGCTATTATCTGCTGAAAGTTATCTGCCAAGGCGACCAGCGGCGGCGGCGGCGGCGGCGGCAGGGAGGCCATGGGGGGCGCAGGCGGGCGGGCGCCCTCGGCGGGGGAAATCGGGTGCGGTGCCGCTCGCATCCTGTGCCGCTCATCCGCCGCTCCTGCTGGCCTTCTCCCTCGCCGCGCCTCGCCTCGCCTCGCCCCGTCTGCCGTTGCCGCGGCGGCGGCGGCGGCGGTGGCGGCTGCTGCCCCCGCCTTGTCCGGAGCCTGTCTGCAGGGCGGGCTGCCCTCCGCTCCCCAGGAGAGGCCACACCCTCCGCAGCCAGCCCCGGCCGCCCACCCAAGGCCGCCTCCCTCCGGAGGCTTTGCCAGCGCCTCCGCGCTGAGGCAGGAACCGGCCGACGGCAGGAACCGGCCATTCAGACCATCGGCCCGTCTGGCATTTGCCAGAACTGCCCGATGGCCAGTCCGGCCCTGGAAGCAACTGATTCTTGAAAATTCAGGGAGGGTGTGTGTGTGTGTGTGTGTGTGTGTGTGTGTGTGTGTGTGTGAGAGAGAGAGAGAGAGAGAGAGAGAAAACTTGACTCTTTCATAAAACCATGAAAAAAGGAACCTTCCAGATTTAATCTGCACTGCATTTAGCTCTGCAGTTTCTGCTGAGAGTAGCAAGTACTTCAAGATTCTGTTTAGGCACTGAATTTGTACTGGGCAGAATTGGAATATTTAGAAGAGTCTCACTAACAGCAAACACCTAGTAACAGATAACCGGCACACATGGGACTAGACATTTGAAGTGTGTAGCAATTGTGTTTCTCTATTTCTCATCCCCAAAGCAGGCAAGAGTATCATATTTTATTCCCCAAATCTGAATCCCTGTCTCTCTGCTCCTGGTCCGACTTTGACTGCAACACCAAACAAATGCGCTTGTCTTCTCATGATACCACTGTAGTACAATACCCTTTGCTTGGTTATTTTAGCTTCCAGTGAGAGTCCACACTTAATTTGCTTTACTTATCTCTCTGACAAGTCATGCTATCTGTAAAACTCTTTTCCAACACTACATTTCAAATAAGTGAAACGTGTGTATATACTTTATGTAGTGTATAAAATGTGTATAAAATGTATATTAAAAGTCTGCACTCCTATATATAGCTGCTTTTCTGGGGGTGTTTTACTTTGGAGGAAACAAGTCCAGGATTTCAATGTACTTAATAAGCTTTATAAATAAGGTGCGTTTAATTCAGTGTAGCATTCCACACTTGACTTTTTTCTAAAAGAGCTGTCAGTTGGAGGAATCAATAAAGAACCAGACAAAATGTGTAAATGATATCAGGAGAGAGGAGCTGGTGAAACTGTTGTCTTTGCCTGGAAGAACACAAGGGAGAGATATCTACAATGCTGTGATGGAGGCATTTTTGTCACAAGACATAAGAGCAGAAAAAGTAGTTTCAGTTACTGGTGACGGGGCACCTTGCATGGTGGGGGTGACATCTGGTTTCATACAGTTCTTTGTTAAAGAAGCAAAACATTCAGTTTCATTGTGTTATACATCAAGAAGCTCTTTGTGCCAGGGAATGCAGCAAAAAATTAGACAATACCCTCAGAGATGTCACAAAAATGGTGAATTACATAATGGCTCCTGCTCTTAATTTTCAACAGTTTCAAGCACTTCTCGATGAGGTTCAGGCACAGTGTAATACTTTACTTATGTACAATAATGTCTGGTGTCTGAGCAGAGAACAAGTCCTGTAGAGATTTGTAGCCTGCTTGGATGAAGTTAGGCTGTTTATAACTGAAAAGGAGTAAGAATATGCACAGCTCACTGATATGGCCTGGCTTACCAACCTCATGTTTTTTTACAGATTTTTACAGCATACTTCAATATACTGATCAAAAACTGCAAGGTTTAGGGAATACAGCAGAAAGGATGTTTTGTGACATCAGAACATTTGAGAGAAAACTGCAGGTTTTTGAGAGAGAGCTTGAAAGTGGGCAGCTGAAATATTTTGCAAAGCTAAAAATGTCTTCGGAAAATCCTACAACATTTACAGACAATCCTATAAGCCTCTGACCGCATTCCTGTGGAGGAAGGGTTGGGTTACCCCTGGCTGAGGATCATCGCCCACCATGCAATTAGTTCAAGTAGGAGTGGCTTGTAGACTTGGCCACAGTCACCTTACCTCAGAGTTTAAGGACAGAGCCCCCTACACCAATCATGAGCCATTTGTGTGTAGAAGTTAGTTTGAGGTCACAGACACTGAAACCTGATCTTCCCCCACCCTACCCCTAAGGCTTTGGCTGTTCCTAGCTGAATGAATGGTAGAATCCATCTTCCCTTTCTAGATGCAAGGATACCCTTAACTTATGCTAATTGTCCTTGGTGGGGGGGGAGGGTAGGAATGAATTTTTTTTCATGCCAGCTGTAGGCATAGGACTTGGTGTCTTCCCTTACTTTCACCTTAGATATAGTATCTTAGGATCACTGTATAAACAATGTACTGTTGATTTTCTTGAATGTAATTGAATAGTATAACCACTACAGCTTTGTAGTTGCATCCTGGGACAAATGGCTGGAAGAACTGAGTCCATAAATTCGCAGTGTAGATGACAACAATTGGAAGTGTTGGGAATCGTGTATGAAGCGCTCAGCAGCAAGCAGAACTGTTCAGACAGTAGACCCATGCCTAACTTCACAGCCCTACTTACATTTGAAGATACTGGCTCGGGGTCTAAGCACAGAATGGGTTGATCAGGTCAGGCCCAAGATGTGATTAATGAAAAGACTGGGATGAACATTCACTCCCTCTCCCCTTTGTTTCCTTCCTCACTACATACATCACACATAAATCTATGGTCAAAACATTTAATGAAGTATCTGGCTTGTTCCCCTAATTGTTACCTGCTGTTAGTGTTGTGTTGTGTAAAACAGTATAGCTATTGATGTTTCCTGTTCATGCTGATTGTCTGGCTTTTCTTCATGATGACTGTTGCTTTCAGTGTCAAGAAAGAAGACTTAGGTTTACGCCATTTTCCTAGCTCTGAAAAATGTGAGCACCAGGACACCTTTTCTGTGAGAGTGGGACTGGAATATTTGCTGCTTTTATTTCTCCCTCAAGAGTCTGACCATTTCATGCAGACAGTGAATAGATTTGATACCCACCTCTCCAGATGCAGCTATAGCGGGCTTGCTATTTTCAGAGTTCTGTGCCAACAAGAGTCCCTCCTTTGGAGTGAGGCTCTGGTTAAAGAGATTATGAACACTGATTAATATTTAGATAGCTGGTGATAAGCCCATTGCAGGGCTTGGTGAAAGTGAGAGAAGAAAGTGCCAAAGCACGATTGCAGTTGAACATTCAGAAGACAAAAATAATGACTATAGGAGACTACAGAGGAACCACACAACGTTAGCAATGAAGGAATTAGAAAAGATTATCAAGTGTAAGGATATGTCACTGAAAACCAAGAGCAAGATCATCAGTCCTCTTCTACAGTATTTCTGATCACCATGTACTATGGGTCTGAAAACTGAACAATTAAGAAAGCTGACAGGAAAAAAATTGATCTGTTTTAAATATGGTGCTGGAGGAAAGCTTTGGGGATTCCCTGGACTGCTGGAAAGATGAACACACATCAAGCTTGAACTATCAACTACCTTGAACTAACTAGCTACTTGATGGAAGGAGTGGCAGCAAGAGGAACTTCGGGGGAAAGTGACTCTATTCTACTTGATTTAATGATTTCAAGAGAAACAAAGGCAGAGTGTAGCTGCATGTATATGCTGGACTTTAGGAAAGTCCATTTTAATAAATCCAGAACAATGACAGGTAAGGTCTTATAGCACAAAATTCTAACAGAAAAAGGAGTCCAAGATGGGTGAGAGTTTCTAAAAAAAGAAGGCAGACATTCTGCAAATTCTACAAACAGTTCCAACAAGAAAAAATGTGGCCGACAGGAAAAAAAGACCAATGCGGCTTCACATTGCTCAGAGAGGACCTGTAAATAAAAACAGAAGGAAGGCCAGGCTACAAAGGAAGAGAACAGACAAGTAACAAAGAATGACATGGATGCCACCAGGAAGGCAAAAGCTGGGAATGAACCGAGGTTAGCAATAGATGCTGAAAGCAACAACAACAAAAACATGATTCAGGTACGTGTGTTGCAAAATACAAAGAAACAGTGGCTCAGCCACTCAGTGGGGATGGGAAAATGATAACAGATGACCAAAAAAAGGCAGAAGTGCAAAGGGAGGAAATAGGATTGCAGCTTGAGATTGATAAACAAATAGTGAAAAATTACTTGCTACTTTAAATGAATTCAACTTCTCCAGGGGTGAATAAATTGCACCCAAGGTTATTGAAGGAACTGGCTGAAGAAATCACAGAACCACTGCCTGTTATTTTATTGAAATCATGGAGGATGGGTGAAGTACCAGATAATTGGAGGAGAGCTAACATTGTCCCAAACTTCAGAATGGGGGAACTACAGACCAGTCAGCCTGACATCAATCTCAGGAAAAATTCTGGAGAGGATCATAAAGCAGTGTCAGTCGGCAAGCACCTTGAAAACAATGCAATAATAACCAGAAGCCAACATTATTTATTTATTTATTTATTTATTTATTTATTTATTTATTTATTCATTCATTCATTCATTCATTCATTCATTCATTCATTCATTCATTCATTCATTTTTATTTATTTATTTATTTATTTATTTATTTATTTATTTATTTATTTATTTATTTATTTATTTATTTATATGCCGCCCACTCTACCCAAAGGTCTCATTTTTTTTCATCATGTAACCTCCCTGGTAGACTGTGGGGATGTTGTAGACGTAATATATCTTGGCTTCAGCAAAACCTTTGACAAAGTGCTCCATGATATTCTGATTAGCAAAATAACTAGATGTAGGCTGCATAGAACAAGTGTCAGGTGGATACACAGTTGGTTAGAGAATTGTACTCAGAGAGTGCTTGTCAGTGGCTTCTTCTCAAACTTGGAGGAGGTAAAAAGTGGGGTACCAGACAGCTCAGTCTGGGGCGCTGCACTCTTCAACATTTTTATTCGTGGCATGGATGAGGGGCTGCAGGAAATACTTACCAGATTTGCCGATTATACAAAGTTGGGTGGAACAGCTGGTACCCTTGAAGACAGGAACAAAATTCAAAAAAATCTTGATAGGCTTGGGCACTGGGCTGAAAACAACAGAACGAAATTTAACAAGGATAAGTGCAAAGTTCTATACCTAGGAAAAAGAAACTGAATGCACAGCTACAAGATACTTGGCTCAGTAATACTACAAGTGAGAAGGGTCTCAGAATTGTTCTGGATCAAAAGCTGATCAATGGGCTCAAGCGACAGGAAGCCAGATTTAGGCTGAATATCAGGAAAACCTGTCAGGGCAGTACAGCAATGGAACCAATTACCTCAGAAGGTGTGAAGCACTCCAATGCTGGAGGCATTCAAGAAAAAAAATGGACAACCATCTGTCAGATATCCTTTGATTCGTGTTCCTATATTGAGCAGCAGGTTGGCCTCGATGGCCTTATATGATCTCTAGAAGCAAAAATGTTGAAACTGAGGCTGTCCTGCTTTGGGTACATTATGAGAAGGCAAGATTCTCTGGAAAGAGAAAATAATGCTAGGAAAGGTGGAAGGCAGAAGGAAAAGAGGAAGATCACGTATGAGATGGATTGACTCCCTAGAAGAAGCCACAGCTTTACGTTTACAAGAGCTGAACAGGGCAGTTGAGGACAGGACCTTTTGGAGATGACTCATTCATAGAACCGCCATAAGTCAGAGGTGACTTGACGACACAACAACAGTGATAAGTCATTTTGAGGCCATGAGGTATAACACAATATGAAATGAAAGAAAAGCACCTTCAAAGATTTTGTTTCATGGCAGGCACATTCAGTCCCAGTTACTTAAGCAGGATTAATACATTAACACTGATTTCACATGTCATTACATGCTATGATGGGATTTGTTGACCTTGACTTCATTGTGATGTCTGACCTACTACTGCCAGTAGGCCACACTTTGCCAACCATCCACAAACCACAATTTTAACCCATGTTTTGTTCTTGGCCTGTGCACTGCCCTTTGGTCAAACCTTGGCTTGTCATGAAGTCCAGATTTGCAGCTTTTACCTGGCTTGTTTCCCTGCCAGCGTAATCTGAGACAGCAACTGGCAGAAGAGGCAGGCAGGAAACCCAACTAGAAACAGGGAAGACAAGCCAGAGATTTGCTGAGCAATTTGTGTCTTAAGTAGCAAATCATGAATCAGGACTCAATACAACCTGCAACTTCCTTTAATGTACGAATGGGCTCTAAATGCAGCTTCTTCTTTTTTTTCTTGTTCACTCACACAAGTGGCCTACTTACTCAACCTCTACAGCTATAATGATGCACCGTGCGTATAAGATAGAACTGTATTTTGTGTTCACTTACTGGTAGGAGCCATTCTTCCATGAAGATTCGTTAGATCTTGGTAGCTAAATTTGCTTTCTTGCGTAATGGCCCAAACCTTGTTGCATAGTTATGCTGGCAGAACATCACACCAGAGATTCACGCAGAAATCCTTCAAGCAGGATAAACTACAAGCTGACTCAAACCCTGCTGTAGAGTTATGCTGGCAGAAGGGGATTGTCCTGGCTCACAGTGGCAAGTCACTGCTAATCAATGAATCTTTGCTAGGATTCGAGATCATGTGCTAAGTTGATCAACTGACATGCAATGAAGAATCCAAGCCCAGACTCATTAATTCTCAACAACTTGCCACTTTGAGTAAGGCCATTTCTCTTCGGTAGAGCAGGACTTGGGTCAGCATGTAGTTTTGTCCTACTTGAAGGATCTCTGTTTTTACCTGCATGAACCTCTAGTGTGACATTCTGACTTTTTTCCTGCTCTGTACACTTTTTGGTGGAATGATTGCTAAGCTGAATGATATTGGAGGAGCTAATGGGCTTCTAGGAACTTGAATCTTGTACTTCTGCACTTTCTCACACTCAACATCGTGACATTTTGCACAGAAGTGAGCTGCATACCTTTTGTCATTCCTTGCATTTTAGATAAGACTGGCAATATAAGCAAGCAAACAAACAAAATTTGGGGGGAGTGTTGTGTCCAGAATTGTGCAATGCCGTACAAAGGTGAACAACCACACTTTAATATTCTCCTTTAAAGTTTTTTTTTAACTTCGTGCTGAGAAACCTTTATCTGGGACTACAAGGTCATCATGATAAGAAGAATAAAATCAATATATTGTCATTCTGAGCTCTCTGAGATATTGTCCCTATCTCTTGAGCACATTCCTTTCAAACCTGAATTCAAGTTATTCAAATATTTACACAGTCTGCATACTTAACATATGTTTCTTTTATTCTCTGCAGCAAAGGGCAGCTTGATTCTTGCCAGTTTGACTTTTTCAGTCCCAGGATACACCCTTCACAAATTAATTGATTGCAAAGACAGGACCAAATAATTTCTCTTTCGCAGTTCTCTAGAATAATGGTCCTCATACTTTTATTATGTTATGTTCCACCAATCATTCTGTCAAAGAACCTGAGTCTCACCATGGCAGAAATGGAAAACCTCTTTGTTTCCAGAACATGAATATATTTACAGGCTTTCTGATTTATCATATTTAATTATCATTTATGGTAAATTGGTGCGGAGGAAAAACAGGAAATTAAGGGAAAAAACCTGAGTGTCCAAAACTATTATGAGCATGCTCAGAGCTCACCTGTGGATACTCCCTGGCAGAGTAGGTAGGAGATGGTACTTCACACTTGCACAAGGACATGGGGGTGGGGGAAGAGCAAACACTTAGTAACTCTTGTGAAATCTCTTTTACCTAAACCGCTGTTGCAACCTACTAGTAGAATGTGTACTACTGGATGAAAACTACTGTTCTAGGAGGGTCACTATATCTTATTCCTGATAGTGCATAAGGAAAGTATGGACATCATGATTGAAATCCTTTTTCACAAGTGCACAGATATATCTTGATGTTGTTGCAGATGCTAATTTTTATTTTAAAACATGCTTACCACCTAATTTAGGATCTGAGGCTCCCTAGGGATTCCTTTTGACCTGGGAAAGCATTTAGGAATCTTGGGATAGAGAGGAGCCTTTAATATTGGGAAATTGCCGGCAGTGGTCCTTCTGCCAGGGTCAGCATCAACCAAGGTGATTCCTTCTTCTCCAAAGGCTTCCAGGTGAGGTACTGGCATCCGTTTGGCAAATGGCAGGGCCAGTGCTGAGTCTCCATTACACCTCACTGAATTTAATGCTGCTGGATTGCCATCATTATATCTTGCTTGGTTTAACTGTATGTTACATGGTTTTAATTTTGGCTTTAGAATTTTAAACTTTTGTAAATTTTGTTCTCTTTTAGCGTTGCATATTATTCATCTGGCCAGGTTTAACCTAGATTGTAGACATGGCACTTGATGCCCATTTAGTCTATCTACTAGCTCAGATGATAAATTTTCTTGTAAAAAAAGTTTCTAACTCTTATAAAATCAGAGATGTAAGGCAAATCATGCAAACACTGTGTTGTTGGCCAATTGTTTTGCAAAAGGAAAGTGTTTTCATGTGATTATCTGATGAATAGAAACCATTCAGAGTTCACCAGGATCTCACCGACATGTAAACTAAGCACTCTGTTGAAAGGTTGCAGTTGTGCTTATTCCCAAGGGGTGTGTGTGTGCAGACAACTGACATTAGTTTGCAGAGCTGCTTCCAAAGTGCGTAGGAAGCAGTGAGGTTCTGATGACTGTGATCATCACAGTCAAGTATGATGGTACTAATCCTAAGAGGCTCTTAAATTCAAAGGCCACATTGCTTTCACTTCACTGCAACATTTAAAACTAAGAGCCTGCACAGAGACTGTAATCAAAAACAACAACATAGGGGCTTAATGGGACTTTGGTGTGAGGAGCAGGGAAGCTTTAGCTATTTGTCCCTTAATGCAACTCTGGTTCAGAACAAGCTCTTTGTCTCATCAATACACAACATAGTAAAGGAGCACTTGTGGAATTTTGTATTAACTGCCCATCCAATGTTTTATGGGATCACCACTCCCAAACAGACATCTGAAAGACCATCAGCAGGGTTTATACATTTACTGTCATTGCAAAGGGGAGAAACAAATCTAATACAGTGGTGCCTCGCTAGACGATGATAATCCATTCCACTGAAATCGCTGTTTAGCAAAATCATTGTCTAGTGAAAAGCATTTTCCCATTGGAATGCATCGAAACCTGTTTAATGCGTTCCAATGGGGAAGAATCATCATTGTCTAGCTAAGATTGGCCATAGGAAAGCTGCTTTGCGAACCGCCGATCAGCTGTTTAAATAGCTGTCTTGCGAAGCTTAGGTCCCGAAAACACCCATTTTGCGAGCACGGAGGGAGCTTTCAAAATCGTTGTCTAGCGAAAATCGGTTTGCGAAGCAGGGACCAAACATTGTCCAGCGAAATTCCCCCAAAGGAACCACTGTTTTGCGAATCACTATAGCGATTGCAAAAAGTCAATGTCTAGCTAAAAAACTGTCATGCGGGGTAACTGTCTAGCGAGGCACCGCTGTACTTCCCTGGAAGAAGCATTAAATATATTTTGTAAATTCTTCTGCCATTTTCCTAATGCAGCAGGAAAGCTTATTTCTGTTTCTCCAGAACTCTCAGGTTTGGAGAAACCTGCCGGTTCCTCCACCTAGAAGAAGAAGCAGAATCCTTTGGCCAAACCTGACCTGCGTGATGCATTGCCTGAGAACAGTAAATTGTTATCCTTTGCACATCTATCAGTAATAATAGGAAATGCATAGGCTTCAAAGTGCCAAATGTCTATGTCAGCGCTAAGGACTGTTATAAGACAATCTTGTAGAGTTCCTACAGGACAGATTGACATTAGGGATATTTTCATTTAACAACATAGAGGCCCCAAAAGGCCATTTTTCAGATTGGCCATCAGCCTGAGGACTGAATTCCCAAAGGACTAAGGCTAAAGAGATGGGATTTATTTTTAATTTGAGAGAATAGTTAGATGGAATTACTAATTTATGACCCATTTTAAAATATTACCATCAATAGAAACCATAATTTCCATCAATAAAAATCATTCCAATTATTAAGTAATCTGTACCTCTGAAGTGAGAGCTGGACCATAAAGAAAGCTGACCGCCAAAGAATTGATGCTTTTGAATTGTGGTGCCGGCGGAGGCTCTTGAGAGTCCCCTGGACTGCAAGGAGAACAAACCTATCCATTTTAAAGGAAATCAACCCTGAGTGCTCACTGGAAGGACAGATTCTGAAGCTGAGGCTCCAATACTTTGGCCATCTCATGAGAAGAGAAGACTCCCTGGAAAAGACCCTGATGTTGTGAAAGTGTGACGGCAGGAGGAGAAGGGGACGACAGAGAACAAGATGGTTGGACAGTGTCATCGAAGCAACCAACATGAATTTGACCCAACTCTGGGAGGCAGTGGAAGACAGGAGGGCCTGGCATGCTCTGGTCCATGGGGTCACGAAGAATCGGACACAACTAAACAACTAAACAACAACGACCTCTGAACCATACTTTAGTAGAAGGGAAAAAGATGCTACTTTAAAAAAATATATTTCTATTTCATTACATACATTACATTTCATAAAATATTGTTCACTTCTTGACAATCGAAATCATTCCTACTCCATTAAATAAAAACCATTTGCAAATCCCCAAGGTTATTTAGAAAGGCATTTTTAAACAACCCAATACTGTACTGACAATTACTTTGGTAGGCACTGTGAAGAGCCAGCCACAGTACAGCAGCAGCACACTCGGATAGGTCTAATCAGAGAGACTTGGAGAGAGAAAATGAGCAAACTGCAGTGAATTAAGCAGGTACAAAGTCTTAGGCGAGGAAGCACACAGGGAGACGTGCAGTCTAATCCTCACAAGCCACGATAGCTGAGGGAACACTAGTCCAGCTGAGGTTTTGTGTTGAACCCAAGTTGCTCTCAACTTAGGGATATTAGAAATTGCTTAGGACTGCCCTGATCTTGGCCTAACTTTGTCCTGGCAGAGAGGCTTTGGGTTTGGGCTGAGAAGGACTTGAATCTGGTGTAGCCCATTCCTCCTTGATCCTTCTCTTCTCTGCCTCTTGGGTTTTTTTGGGGGAGGTCTTATGCCAGCTGATTTTACCCAACCCATGAGGGTTCTGTTGGCCCAAGAGTCTTCTGCCCAATCCAAACTCCCTACAGCCTCCTTATGCTTGAGTTTGGATCATGCTGCGTGTCCATGAAGGTGATTTATTTGCTTTTTAGCATATTTAAGAGAAGAAAAATAAAATGTGAAACCGGATTTTACTCTTGTAAATTAATTAAATATTTCTTTAAGCAGATGGTGGAAAGTGCTGTGGACCTGCACTTAGCCATGGGGGAAGCTGCACCACTGATTTTATAACGGTGAACCATACCACGTATTCTTGGCAGCTATTTTTTTAATTTTCATTGGGGAAGACGTGGGGGTGGGAAAATGGCTTTGGGAGGCTGCGTGAGGCTCATGGACAACAAACACATTGACCATCTCTGGGGTAAATCAAGACCTGTTAAATCCAGTGTATGAAAATACATAATTAAGGCAATCTACAGTGCTACAGGAAATGTACAATCTTATGCAGCAGCAAAGCCCATTTTAAAACCTACTTTCTTTAAAAAAAGAAAGGTTACATGGGATCCACAGCAAAATGCATCCTAGAGCAACTGCAGGAGTTGGGAAGCTCCACGCCTGCTTTCCCCAAGAAATTGCTTAATGTTAAACTAGACCACAGCCAACCTGCCACTTTTGGGGGGAGGGACATGCATGCATGTTGACTTGGTTGCATGCACACATGCATCTTAAGAATCGGAATGGACATGCTTTGTTTACCCGTGTGGAACGGACCGAAAGTTTTGCTTATTCTAAGCAACAGGATTTCAGCCACTCACCTTAGCACATTTTTGGAAAAGGTAGTCCATCAGGAGGTGAAGGCTGTCTGTTTCTCAGAGCATGTGACTTTTCTAATACGTCTTGCAATTAGTGTGCTTTCTTTTGTGATTAATTTTTGGAAGATAAACATGGATTCCATTTGCAAGGCTGTGATAATCTTCTCTGAGAAAATCTTGCTGAGGGTAAACAGATTAATTGTAGGGAATATACATTCCTTTTAATATCTGTTTTATCCTTTAGTTGGTAAGTCATTATTTCAAACCAGTGCTGTCCCCTTTTATTTAAAATTCAAGTCAGTGTTCTTATTTGTGTGTGTGTGTGTGTGTGCAGTCACTTTCACTATAAACCGTTCATCTCACCTGTATTTCCCGAATACCCTATCCAGACCAAGTCATGTCTGGATGGTGCTCCAAGTCAAGATGGAGCATGTCCCCCCTCCCAGTCAAGATGTTCAGTATCCAAAGCAGGTAAGTTATTTTGCCACCTGACACAGAAAGTTCAACAAACACCCATCTCTATCCTTTAGATACAGTAATGATGAAGAAAGGATAAAGAAGCAGTTACTAACAAATAGTGTACTTTCATGAGGTCCCACGTTTGCTGTCTGAACAGGACCACTCTAAACCAGTGGTTCTTAATGTTTTTGAAAGAAATCCCTTTGAGCCATTGAGGAAGTTATCATGGCCCCCCTTCCACCGCCGTGGCGGTGGCCCCAGATCCGCTGCCAGCACCAGCTGCTTTGGATCCGCCTGCAGCCGCCTTCTCAGGTTTGGCTCACTCCATCACCCCCATATCACGCCCCCCTTCTGTTCCTTCACCACCACATCACCCCTTTTTGTTCCACCGCCCCCCTGAAAAATGAAATCGCCCCCTGGAGGGCGATATCGCCCAGGTTAAGAACCACTGCTCTAAACTACAACATATTGTTACATGGCCCACTTGTATATGCTACAAGCAACAGTTACTGAAGGTTCTCCATTCAGTGATCCACCTTGGTGGGGCAGAGAAGGCCATTTGGTTTTTCATGTTAAATGGTGTTAACTGGTGCAGTCCAGCCTTGCAGTGTAATCCTGTATATGTGTATCTGCTCAGGAGTAAGTAGTAATGTGAGTCCTTGCTTTGCATTCAAGAATGAGGAACCACACTATTGTTCTCCTTGTCCTATAAAAGACAGGTATTTGTTATGTTGCACACTCAACAAGAAGACAAGTGAAGTCAATGATACCGTTTGCACAATATGGCAGTGGCTTTGGCTTTACTGCATGAAGTTTTATGGATTAAAAGCAGGACTTGTTTGCAATTTTTTGGTGATTTTTTTTTTTACTTCTCAAGGAGAGAGGACAGTATTTTTGCACTGACATCATGTGAACAATTTGTGCGCACCACAGTGAGAGAAAGGTAGAGCTCCTTTTCTCACTCTTATCTGGAAGGGAAAACCTTGAGGGAGCTGAAAATGTTTTGTTGAGGAGTCTTTAAGCCAAGACAGCATCAACTGAAGAGAAAAGAATTTAGCCAGAACACGGCCAAAAAGCTCGAAAAGCCTACAACAACCATTAGCAAGTATTCTTTATATATCTAGAAATAAGCCCCATTTAGGTTCAGTAGCTGGCAATATGTAAACAGGGTGGGGAAAGTTGAAATAGGTCTCCGCCTGCTACCAAATGTTCGACTGTCATTGGCTGCTTTTTAAAATTCCAGGTTAAAAATAATGTGTCAGTGTTTCACTGCTTCCCATGCTGTCTATTCGTGTAAGTATGAATCTCTTTAGTTTTGTATTGTTTGGAAGAAATTTCTAATGAACATATTTTTAGAATTGCTTGTCACATATTATGTTGATTTGGGAAAGTGCATGGTCTTAAGAGTTGGCAGCAGTCCTTTATAGGTTGATAGCTATAAGCATCCTGACATATCTTGGTGCTATTTTTGACCAAGAGTGTATGCTAAATTTGTATCATCCATCAATTACCAGAGAGAGAGAGAGAGAGAGAGATTTCTATTCTATAAACTGTGCTGTCGTCACAGTATATTTCAGTCAACTTTGTTTTCAGATACTGGAAAGGGAATGTGATTCAACCATCCCTTAGTTGTATAGAGAAAAGATTCCAAACACTACACTGAATTTGTATATACAGTCCTGGTCAGAAATAAACTTACAGGTGGAACTGATCTTCTGTTTTGTAGGAGATGAAAAACTCACTTAACAGATCCTCTCTTTTATAGTTTGGTTTTCATGGTCTTACATCATTTTTTTGAAACAGATCCTCTTGAAAACAAATGTTTTGTTATAACAAAAAAGAGAGGGACATTGGCAAATTTTGTTTGTTTGAGTCCCCTCTTTGGTTTGACCTTTCTTTATTCTTCTGTCTGACAATTTCCCATTAAATAGTGTGACGAGGGGTTGTTGTCAGTAGCCAATCAGATTGTCTGGGGATGGAGCAGGAATATTTCAGCTGTACAATGGTCTGGATTAGTTGGAACCCTGCCAGAGTGCTTTGTTTCACTCCACATGTTTCTTGTAGGTATGCGAGCTACTTTCTGGTGCCCTCCTGTCCCTCTGGATCATTTCTGTTTCCTCTTGACTTTGTAGAGATAATTTTTTTCCACATTTCTTTGGGAATGGTTTTGTTGTCTGCCTGTTCCTGCGCTGGATTAAAGAGAAGAGAAGGAAGACATCAGGTTGCAGTAGGGCGAAATCTCACATATTGCTGTCATTTTGGTTTGGTGGGAGACTTTGATTGTGTTTTTTGCCTTTGTTTCCTTGCTTTTCCTTGGTGTTTGGAAGAGAGAGCTCTGTGTAGGTATTCTGTTTTGTGGTAAACAAAACGAGTGGTGCATGAAAAAAAAATGATAGGTGCACCCACTGAAACAAAACTGAAACGAAAGTTTTACCATGCACACCCCTACTTATAGGTCAAAATCATTACATAGTTATGACAGTAGTAACTTCACCCTAGCAGATTGTGCCTAATCCAGGTATTTGTATGTTTCTGATTCATGTATTTCTGTTTCTCATCATGTGTCATTTGGGCGACCTGACATCAAGGAATCCAAACAGTGAATCGTTAATTAGTGACAATCTACTCCTGCAAGTTATGCATGGTCCTTCCGCCATCATAACCATGCAACTGGCTTTTAGTCATTGCATTTCATTTTGACCGAATTTCAGGCTGCTTGGCTTATTCGTGTTTCAGGCCTGTATCTCGAATTTGACTGCATGCCTTCATTTCATTGATCCTGCTTAGTTTGCACAAGCAAGTACACAGAGTGTCCTGCTTCCAGTGCAGAGTGAACTACCTAGACGTTTGGGTTGAGGTGGCTCTTATAGAGTTATATAGGACGGGGAGGGGATTGGTCTTTCTTTTATTTAGATCATCAGCTGAGGTCTACATGAAGTTCCAGTATGAAGGTGCTCAGGGTATCTATTAGTTTGTATTTGCGAAGGCTTTCACGGCCAGGATCTAATGGTTGTTGTGGGTGTTTCGGGCTCTGTCCTCTGAAGATGCCGGCCACAGAGACTGGCGAAACATTAGGAAGAACAACATTCAGAACACGCCAAAGAGCCCGAAAAACCCACAACAACTATCTATAAGTTGTTTGCTTAATATTGAGAAACGGGGAAGCAGGGATTACAGTGGGACAGGTGGCTGTAGGTGTGTCATTAGCAGGCAAAGATTGAAGTGCTTATTTGATTTTACACATACACATACTCTTGACTAAATTTGAAATGAATAGCAGTCGTCTAAGGGGATGTCATCATGGTTTTGAATGGTCCTGCTACAGAAGTATCACCTTGTAAATAAACACATTTCAAATTGTGAGTGAAAGGAGAATGTTTCATGAAGAAGATGAAACAGCTTGTGTCATTGAAAGATACATACTAAAAGAAAGACCTCCAGATAAATGTGATATAGGTCACGTTCATGAGATGAAAAGTAATGTGACTGAACCATTTTGAAGTTCTCTGTGATGTATACCCAACCAAGTGAACTGTCTGGTTGTGACTGTATGACTCAAATATTTTTCACATCCACATTGAACATTCAAAATACGTGTGACAAGATCCTTTACCATTCACACTTTTTTGGAATGCATTTTTTTCGCTTGTCAAATAATTCAATTTTTTCAATGATAATATGTGCAAATTCATCTGAAAGCGAGCAAATGAAGGCCATCAAAATTTAATAAATTGTTAATATTCTGCTGATCACTTAGTGCTGATTCTCAATCAGATGTTTAGTTTGGAAGGCATTCTCTCACTTTTCAACAGCCAGATTTAAAATTGGGCTTGGTGGATGGTGAGTGTTTCATATACAGTACGTGAGTTACTGCAATGAAGCCTTTCTTTCCTTTTCAAAATCCATTCACTCAAACGTGGGACTTCCAGCTTCTAAACTTGATGGGAACCTTAGGGTGAGTGTGAGACCTGTCTCACTCCCCCTACTTTAAGGGCAAGATTCCCAACCTGTGGTTCACCTGTGGACTGGAGCGGTCATGCAAATGACACCCTAGGGGCTGCACATGTGGACATGAAGGGCTGGAGATTTAAGGAGGAGAGCGAGGAGGAGGAGGAGGAAGGGGACTGTTGGGTGTGTGCTGTCGACTGGGAGGCGTTTGAGGCTCAGGGGGTCCCAATGTGGCCAGAGTGCTCAACCGTCGGTTGGGAGATGATCTGTCTCTGGGACCCCAGCTACGGGCAGCGGGAGGAACTCTTTGTGCCACCAGAGGAAGCAGCCTGAGTTCACTGAGACAAGGCAAGAGGGTGAGAGGGGAGACAACTGGAGAAGCACTGCAGGGTCTCTAGGGCAGTGGTCCCCAACCTTGGGCCTCCAGATGTTCTTGGACTTCAATTCTCAGAAGTCCTGGCCAGCAGATGTGGTGAAGGCTTCTGGGAGTTGTAGTCCAAGAACATCTGGAGGCCCAAGGTTGGGGACCACTGCTCTAGGGCATCATGGGCATCATCTGCATCACACACACACACACACACACACACACACACACACACACACACACACACCAGTCCACACATGAACCGCGGGGCCAGGAATCTCGCCCTTATTCTCAGGGAAGTGGAAAGCAGAAGAAGCAGGAGGGGCAAGCACCCTCCAGGATGGTATTCCCAGCACCAGTCAGCCAGTCCTCTTCCTACCCGGCCTCCTCCTGCACCTCGTTATGTGGGAGAGCCCAGCTGTGTGGGCATATTTATTTATTTATTTATTTATTTATTTATTTGATTTTTACCCCGCCCCTCTAGACCATGTCTACTCGGGGCAGCTTTGGCTGTGTAGACTTTGGCTGTGCCTTTAAGGAAGAATACCATGCATAGGGTGCACTTGCAGCTAGCAGAGACTACCAGGGGGTAAGCAGGGGAAAGTGCCCAGGCTACTCTTCTCCAAGGGCAGTTGAGTGCTTGCATCCAGCACCCTTGTTGTGGCACCCCATGCTTAGCCCATCTGAGGGGTTTCTTGGAACTGGCTGAGGAGGCAGGTTTCCGCTCCTCCCAGTAAAAGAAACTATTGTGGACTGGTTCTATTGACCTGAACTGTCTGGGAGTGCAGTTAACTCCCTAATGCCCACAGAACTGCTTAGGTTTCATTGTTGAGCCACACTGGCTCTGCTACTCTCGCGTTGTGCCAAGAGGGGGTTTGGGGGCTCGCGTTGTGCTGTGGAGGGGGTCTTGGGGGCTGTTCACAGTGAGTTCTGTCTGGCCAAATGAACAGATCTCTGTTATCTATGTTACCCGAGTGCTTGAGGTGGGCCGACTGGGTGAAAGAGGCCTAAGGACTCCAAAATAATCTGTACTTTGCTTTGATGAGGCCCTATTCTGTCTTCTCCTCAGCTGCCTCAAACTTCATTTCTGAATTTCTGAGGGACTGGTGAAAGAATGCTAGTGTGTTTTTTTAATGAGTCTGCCTCTAAATGAAGAGGGATTAGCATGATCTGTGTCACTGTCAGCTCCCTTTGCACAGGATACCTAGATTTGTCATTTGTTCTTTAGAGGTTTATTTTCTCTGTGTAACTCTTTCATTATATGCAGATATTCCTTGAAAACAAAAAGTCATTCTGACTGTGCTAGCCTTTCCGCCAAAATCTTTCCACACCTAAGCCTTTTCAATTTATTGGAAGGATTTGACTGCACTTTCACGCCACATTACCATTCACTCTGCTGCTCTATAAACGTGGGCAGTGTTCTAATTTTTTTACATTTTTTATTTTCTTTTTAAAATCATCTGGATGACATTTTTGGTAGCTGTACCTCTCCCCAGTTCTACTTATGTCATATAAACTGATAATCAGTTTTTGAACTCCTATTTCTCTGTACAGC
Organism: Pogona vitticeps; assembly: GCF_051106095.1. Lineage (NCBI taxonomy): Eukaryota > Metazoa > Chordata > Lepidosauria > Squamata > Agamidae > Pogona > Pogona vitticeps. The sequence goes on from NC_135783.1 coordinate 197,583,449, forward strand.
TGTAAGGGGAAACTTGCTGATAAACTGACAGTTTATCAGCATGCAACATTATTTCTGTCACTGTACTATTTTCACATTTCCACTTTTAAGGGGATGAACTTCAAAAGTAATTAAATAATTCCCTTTTAAGTATCTGTGCTTGCAAAATCAAGTTCCTTCCCCTTAAAAAACGTCTGAGCAGATGTTACTGAATTCATTGGAAACATCACAGTGGCTTGCAGTGCAAGCAGAATACATTTTATTTCTTAGAGCCTGTCAGAGTCATAATTTCTCCCCTTTCCTTTTTAAAATAATGCTTATAATCACTTTTTCCAACTTTGCACCATAATGGGTCTTCCTTCAACAAGAACAAAACAGCTAGAAATAATGACTCATAAAGACTGAAATAACTCATCTTACTAGGCAAGATTGTTCAAGATATTCTCCTCCTTGCAACCAGGAAGCTAAAATGAAATTGAGATTTGGAAGGATAGTCATGAAGGAAACTAGAAAAGACCCTTAAGAGAAGAGCAATGTGTCACTGAAAATCAAGGTCAAGATTGCAGTGTTCCTGATTATGATGAATGGATGTGAAAGCTGGAAAATGAAGAAAGCTGGCAGGAAAAGAGTAATTCATTTGAAAGATGATGGTGGAGGAGTATAGACAACCAAAAAAGACAAATAAGTGGGTCCTAGATCAACTCAAGCCTGAATCTTAACTGGAGACTAAAATGACTAGACAGGAACTATCACACTTTGGACATACTGTATTACGAGAAAACAAGATTCATTGGAAAAGACAATGAAACAAGGATAAGCTGAGGGTGGTAGGAAAAGTAGAAGACATAACATGAGATGGATTCACTCAATGAAGGAAAGCCAAGGGGCTTAATCTGCAAGACCTGAGCAGATCTGTAAATGCCAGGATGTTTTCGAATTCATAGGGTCACCATAAATTGGAAGTAATTTGACAGCATGCAGCGCACCTATCAAACTGACATGGCTCCATAGTCAAGGACTGCAAAGCCAAATTCTGTGTCATAAATCTAAATACTATCAACTTCGTTGTAAGATGAAAAACAGGCTGGTGACAGAAACTGAAAATGTTGGATTAGTTCTTTATATGAAATTATTTGTTTCAGTGTCCAGAAATTCAAGATTGGGACTTTTCAGAGTGAGAATGGGGAGGTTTTATCTGCTGTGGGACCAAATTCTAATTTGGGAAGGGTATTGGGGGCTGCATACTGGCGAACAAGGCCTTAGTTTTGATATGGAAGACAGTTTCAGGTTGTGCTCTGAGAGGTTCCATACTTCTTAGCATAGGTCTCCCCTTCCTTCTAAGTCATAGCTTTGTGTTTAGCTTCGATCAGTGACCCTTTGGTTTCCAGGCGAAAAGCAAAGTAGATCCCACAAATTTAAGATCTACTGTACCCTCCTTTGTATTACTGTGCTTCATACAATGGCAGTGCCACTTCTGCAAGTGTGCAGTAAGATGCTTGTTATATATCAACACATGAAGGACTTGTGTCCTTTTTAATTCTTGCATCCTCACTTGGTTAACACAGACCATATGCTTCTGATCAAGCCTGTTCCTTCGCAACCACTTTGTTGGTTTTTTCATCTATAGGGCTACTAAGCTCCATTTGCCTGTCTGCCTCTACTTTCCTGAGCAGAGCAAATAGTCATTCAGTTGTAAATCAAACTAGATCCCCTTGGTTTCCAGTGAGAAAATATTGCAAGCAAATGGATTCCTGCAGTTCGATAAGTGGAACTATTTGCCTATCTCATTGTTTCTTTACGAAGAGACACAGCTTCTGGGGTCAGTAGGAGGGAACCCTGTGTGTTAGATGCTCATTCAGTGGCAATTGCTCTTTGAACTTTTTTGGCCAGAAAGGCAAGAGTGTACATGGAGAGAGAGAGAGAGAGAGAGAATATGAAAGAACAGCCATGGAGTCTCAAATCTCCAGGATCCCAATAGAACAACTGCTCTTTAGAACCTGAATGTCTGATTGTCTAGTTTGGCAAGAAACTTAAGTAGAATCATGGAATCACAGAGTTGGAAGAGACCACAGGGGCCATCGAGTCCAACCCCCTGCTATGTAGGAACTCCATCAAAGTACTCCCGACAGATGGCCATCCAGCCTCTGCTTAAAAACCTCCAAAGAAGGAGACTCCACCACACTCCGAGGCAGCTTATTCCACTGCCAACCAGCTCTGACTGTCAGGAAGTTCTTCCTGAGATTCAGGTGGAATCTCTTTTCCTGTAGTTTGAAACCACTGCTCCTTGTCCTAATGTCTGGAGCCGTGGAAAACTAACCTGTCCCTTCCTCAACATGACATCCCTTCAGATATTTAAATATGGCTATCATGTCCCCTCTTAACCTTCTTTTTGGCCCTCCTCTAGACACGTTCCAGGTTGTCAACATCCTTCTTGAATTGAGGTGCCCAGAACTGGACACAATACTGCAGGTGATGTCTGACCAAAGCAGAATAGAGTGGTACTATCACTTCCCTTGATCTAGACACTATACTCCTATTGATGCAACCAAGAATTGCATTGATTTTCTTGGCAGCCGCATCACACTGTTGACTCATGTTCAGTTTGTGGTCTACCAAGACTCCTAGATCCCTTTCACAGGTACAGTACTGTTGTCTAGCCAGGTGTCTTCCATCCTATATCTGTGCAGTTCATTTTTTCTGCCTAGATATAGGACCTGACATTTCTCCCTGTTGAAATTCATTTTGTTAGTTTTGGCCCCGGACTCTAATCTGTCAAGGTCATTTTGAATTTTAATCCTGTCCTCTGGGGAATTAGCAACCCCTCCCAATTTGGTATCATCTGCAGATTTAATCAGCATTCTCTCTTTTCCTTCACCCAAGTCATTGATAAAGATATTGAATAGCACAGGACTCAGGACAGAACCATCCAGCCTCTGCTTAAAAACCTCCAAAGAACCCTGAGTCACCCCACTAGCTACCTCTTTCCAGGATGAAGAAAAGCCATTGGTGAGCACCGTTTGGGTTCGGTCAGCCAACCAGTTACAAATCTACCGAACAGTAGCACTGTCTAGCCCACATTTTACTAGCTTTGTTCCAAGAATATCATGGGGAACTTTGTCAAAGTCCTTACTGAAATCAAGATATGCTACATCCACAGCGTTCCCTTCATCTATCAAGCCTGTAACTCTATCAAAAAAAAGAGATCAGATTAGTCCGGCATGATTTGTTTTTGAGAAACCAGTGTTGACTTTTAGTGATGACAGCATTGCTTTCTAAGTACAGTGGTGCCTCGCTTAACGAGCGCCCTGTACAGTGATGAATTCGCATAGCGACCCCTCTTCCAGGATCGCTAATGCGAAGGCATCGCTCGGCCCCGGAACGGATTAACCTCGCTATGCGAGGCACCACTGTAATAACAAACTGTCTGTTTAATGAGCTGCTCTAGAATTTTTCTGGGAATTGATGTCAGGGTGACTGGGAGATAATTATTTGGGTCTTCTTTTTACCCTTTTTGAAAATAGGGACAACATTTGCCCTCCTCCAATCTCTGGGGACTTCCCCTGTTCTTCAAGAATTCTCAAATATTATTGCCAATGGTTCTGACAGTACCTCTGCCAGTTCTTTTAATATCCTTGGATGTAATTCGTCTGGCCCTGGAGACTTGAATTCATTTAGAGTAGCCAGGTATTCCTGTACTACCTCTGTACCTATTCTGTGCTGTATTTCCCCCACTGCATCACCAGCTCTTCACCCCTCAGGTTGAACACTGTTTTCCTTTTTCAAGAAAACTGAGGCAAAGAAGGTGCTGAGAAATTCAGCCTTTTCCCTGTCCTCTTTTACTATTTGGCCATCTTCTCCAAGCAGCGACCCTATCATTTCCTTGTTTTTCCTTTTGCTGCGGGCATAACTAAAAAACCCCTTTTATTGTTTTTAAACTGTCTAGCAAGTCTGAGTTCATTCTGCACTTTTGCTTTTCTTACCTGCCCCCTAAATATATATATAACACTTAGTTCAGTTGAAGGTTCTTTAGTCAATCATTCTGGTTTCTTTAGACATCTCCCATTTTTCCTTCTTATGGGAACAGTTTTAGATTGTGCCTTTAGTATTTCCCTTTTAAGAAATTCCCATCCATCCTGAACTCCCTTCTCTTTCGGTATCTTTGTCTATGGGATTACAGCCAGTAATTACCTAAGTTTATTGAAATTGGCCTTCTTAAAGTCTAGAATGTGTGTCTGGCTGCACTTGGCTTCCCCTTCCCACTGTATAACAAATTTCAAGAGAGTGGGGTCACTCCCACCTAAGGATCCCACCAGTTCAACCCCATTAACAAGGTCATCCCTGTTGGTTAAGATCAGATCTAAAATAGCAGATCCCCTTGTTGCCTCTTCCACCTTCTCAACCATGAAATTGTCTGCAAGGCAAGTGAGGAATTTGCTGGACCTTACGTGTGTTCTTGGCAGAGTTTGACTGCCAACATATATCGGGATAGTTGAAATCTCCCATTACTGTTGCATCTCTCCCTTTTGAATGTGTGGCCACCTGCTCCAGGAAGGCATCATCCAACTCTTTGGGCTGGCTTGGGGGTCTGTAGTATACCCTCACAATGACATCCCTCTTGTTTCTCTCCCCTTTAATTCTTATCCAGATGCTCTCAGCTCTGCTTCCTGGACTTAAGTCCTGGATCTCTTCACAAGTACAAACATCCTTCACATATAAAGCTACTCCTCCTCCTTTGTTGCTAGCTCTGTCTCTCCAAAATAGTTTATACCCCTCAATAACTACATTCCAGTCATGAGTTTCATCCCACCAGGTTTCAGTGATACCTATTATATCATATTTATTTTGCTATATTAAGAGTTCCAGTTCATCTTTTTTATTTCCCATGCTCTGTGCATTAGTGTAGAGACATTTAGGACCATGTGTGTTTTTCTTCCCCTTGTGGTTCTCTAGTACTATTTGCCGCCCCGAGTAGACATGGTCTAGAGGGGCGGGGTAAAAAATCAAATAAATCAAATAAATAAATAAATAAATTTGCTCTGCTGGGCTTTTCCCATCAGCACTTGCTGAATTTCTACCCTGAAAACTATTGTTTTCAATTTAAAGCTCTCCTGATCAGATTTGTGAGCCTCTTATCAAAAACGTTATTGGCAACAGCTGTGAGGTGCACTCCATCCCCTGCCAAAAGACGATCTTTGTGAAATAGCAGCCTGTGGTCCAAGAAGCCAAATCGTTCCTGGCGGCACCATCTGTGGAGACAGTTGTTCACCTCCATTATTCTTTTCTCCCTTCGTGGGCCATGTCCTTCGACAGGGAGTCGTGAGATGAGAATACAACCTGGGCACCCAGGTCCTTCAGCTTCCCACCGATATCCTCCTAATCCTTTGTGATGTCCTGAAAGCTATGCCTCGCAGTGTCCTTGGTTCCCACATGAACCAAAAGGGAGGGGTAAGAGTCAGTGGGCTTAATGAGTCTTGTTAGCTTCTCTGTTACATCACAAATTTTGGCTCCAGGGAGACAGCACACCTCACGATTCGTCTTGTCAGGCTTGCAGATTGTGGTTTCTGTTCCTCTGAGTGAGGAGTCCCCAAACACCACAACTTGTCTCCTCTGAAGCTTGGAAGGGGACACTTGATGTAAAGATGGTTCCTGGGTCCTCTGGAGATTCTCTGCAGGCTGTTCCATTTCCTGATTAATAAGGGAGAGAGGTTGGAATCTATTCTGTAGCTCCAGAATAAGGTTCTATAAGGTTCCTGGGCCTTCTACTTATGTGTGTGACATTCCTTCATGTTTCTGCCTCCTGTATTTGTGAACTGCCTTCTTCCTCAATGAAGTTTTCTATGTGTTCTGTATTGAAGATGGTCTTCACTGCCCCATCCAAGAACTCCTCATGCTCCCTAGTAATCCAAAGATTAGAAACATGGGCCTCCAGCTGCCGGACCTTATCTTCCAAGTGGGACATCATCTTGCACTTGGTGCATGTGTTATATATCCTTTGGCAAGAATACAAACATGCCACATCTGTTGCAGGTGACTGGAATGACTCTGTCTCTTTCCATATTGAACAATTAGATCAATTAAAAAAAAAAGAGAGAAGAAGAAAGGAAGTGTGATCCTCTCCCTAAAACTCCCCTGCTAAACACCGTGTACAGTGGTGCCCCGTATAGCGAGGTTAATCCGTTCCGGATTAACCTTCGCTATACGAAAACATCGCTGTGCGGGGCAGGAAAACCTATTGGAACGCATTAAACTTAGTTTAATGCGTTCCAATAAGTGTGTAAACTTACCCCCTCCAGCGATGTTTTCGCTCCGGTGGCCATTTTGGAGCCGCCGATCAGCTGATCGGCGGCTCCAAAATGGCCGCCGGATGACCCGAAATGGCCCCTATCAGCGTTTTCGCGCCCTCCCCTTGCTTACGGAGGTCACGAAAACGCTGCGGGGGGGGCATTTCGGGCCATCCGCGGCCATTTTAATGGCCGCGGATGGCCCGAAATGCCCCCCCGCAGCGTTTTCACGACCTCCCTAAGCAAGGGGAGGGCGCGAAAACGCTGATAGGGGCCATTTCGGGTCATCCGGCGGCCATTTTGGAGCCGCCGATCAGCTGTTCGGCGGCTCCAAAATGGCCGCCGGAGCCCCAATCGTCGCAAAGCGAGTGCGGCGATTGGGGCTGATCCGTATAGCGATCCCCAAAAAGGGATCGCTATACGGATTTTTCGTTAAACGGTGCACTCGTTAAGCGAGGCACCACTGTAAGCACCCCTGTTTGCCTGCCTGTTTGCCAAGCACTGAGAGCACACGATCAGAAACAAACTTACTCACCGAAACCTTTAAAAAAACACACACACCCAGTTGAGGATGGCCTCCCAGACACAGCTCTCCTTCTGTTCCCTCTGCTGGGACTGAGTTTGTACGGGATTGCTCTTTTGGTATAAATAGGTCATTTCAGTCCTACAAAATTTTACCAAAGACTCTGATTTTTTTTAAGGGGGTATATAGACTAATTCACCCTATTCACTTGCTCCTCATTTTAGTTGCACATCAATTTCTGTTCCTTGAAAGTTAAAGAATGTGGTAAAGAATCTAATGTTGGAAGAAAGGGACCAAATCAAGGGTATAAGAATATATAGGCTGAAATCTCGTAACGTAACGCTATGCCATATGGATCTGATAACATCATCATCAGTAGCCATATTTTGACAACGAAAAGTGTCCTATTCTCTCCCTCCCCAGTTGCTAGGCTCACTTTAGTCCTTGGGAAGCCTTTAGAGACTGCAGGATGCGTGGGACTCTTAAATGTCTGAAAATTATACCACAGGTCCTGCAAGTATGATATCAGATGCTTTTGTTTCATTTAATTTAAAAACAGAGTTTTGATCTAGCTGACATTGCAGGAAAACTATGCATGAAACAGAAGACTCCTGATGTATTGTGGAGTGCCAGAAAAAAAAAGGTAAATCTTGTGGAAAGATGTTGTATACCACTTGGATAAAACACTTGGGCCTCCACTGATCTGTGAGTCTGGAAAAGAGATCATTTCATTTCCTACTAACTTTTGATACATTGATTTTATGTTAGTGTCTGGATGCCGTGTGCCATTTCAAGTGATGTAAACAGTTCCTTAGCTTTCGGGTGTTAATTGGTTCCATGGAGCATAATTTCCAATGCTCCTTCTTGCTATTCTACACTCGGGTTAGTGCTGCATCGTTGACTTTGCTTCAGTATCTTTCAGAGACAAAACGGAGGCTATGCAAGTTCTTAGTAAAATATATACAGTGGTGCCCCGTATAGTGCCCCGTAAAATATATACAGTGGTGCCCTCGCTATACGGAATCATCGCTAAACGGGTAGGGGAAATGTATTGGAACGCATTAAACTTCGTTTAATGCGTTCCAATACCTTTGTTACTTACCCGTTCAGCGAGGATTCCAGGTGCCGGCAGCCATTTTCGCGCCTTCGCTAAGCGAGGGCAGGGCGCGAAAACGGCTGCCGGCAGCCATTTCCGGGCTTCCGGCGGCCATGTTGGAACCGCCGATCAGCTGTTCGGCGGCTCCAAAATGGCCGCCGCAATACCCGATCTTCGCAATGCGGGTTTTCCCCATTGCGAAGATCGGGTATGTTTCCGTATAGCGATCCCGAAAAAGGGATCGCTATACGGAAACATCGCTATACGGTGCACTCATTAAGCGAGGCACCACTGTATTTGCCATTTGCCTTGAATGGCAGATGTAAACTAAAGGGGAAATAATCGTATGCATTTCACTTTGAGTCAGAGGCAGGCTGTAAATTTGTGTAGTGGAGCCCTACAGAGACAATTTACTGAAATGTTTGAAACAATCAGGAGAGAAGGATAATTCTGTACGTTCTAAAATTACCACCTGCCAGTTGGAAACCACTTCATTCAGTCTGAATCCTGCCCTAATTAGCTTCTGGGTTTCTGTCTTCACCAACTTCTGTCCAACATGAAAACATGAAGTAATCTGGTTTGGTTTTCCAGCAGAGTAATTCAGATTTCTCCAGTTGCAACATCCCAATAGAGCAGTGGTTCCTAACCTTGGGTCCTCAGATATTCCTTGGACTGCAAACCCCAGAAATCTTGGCCGGCACAGCTAGTGGTGAAAGCTTCTGGAAATTTTAGTCTAAGAACACCTGGGGTCCCAAGGTTGGGATGCAGTGCAATACAGGATGCTGATGACAGATAAAGGGCCAGCACTGCAAAACCACGCACAATGACCACTGTGCACAATGACCCCATTCATTTAAACAGCCATCTGGAGAATGGTGTGTCTATGGCTGTACACTTCTCAGACAAGTGGCAACAGTCACCTAAGTTCTTTTTCCCCCCTTTTTTCTGGTTCTTAATGTTGCCATCTTGGATAGTATTAATTATAATAATTGCATTATGCTAGTTATTTTTTTACATTGTTTTAATGTGTTTTAATTTTTGTAAGCCGCCCCGAGTAGACGTCTAGAGGGGCGGGGTAAAAACTGAATGAATGAATGAATGAATGAATGAATAAATAAATAAATAAATAAATAAATAAATAAATAAATAAACAAGTGTTCCTTGCACAGCAACACCCCATGCCACAAGGGACTTTTGAAATCAGTGTGTAAGTAAGAGGAGCTGGGCACTCCCTCGGGTTCCACTCAGTGTTACATTCAGTAAATGTCATCCCTGTAAAATGGTCAGCTGTGTCTATGTGCCCTTAGATGCTAGGTGGTCATGCGTATTGCCGTACTGCATTTACTTAAAAAAGATGGCGAGTCGGGCTCTGCTGCCTGTTCTGTTGGTTGGGCTCCCTGACTGCTTGCCTGCAGAGCTTGCTCAGGCTGCACGAGTGTCCACGTGCAAGCCAAAGTAGCCCTTGAGCTTGCACACATCTTTGTTTTCTAACTGGGCCAGTTCAGGATCAGTTCCCTGTCGGCTTTATAAAAAAAAAAAAACAGGTAACACAATGGGTAATACCAGATATGCTTCGGTGTAACCAGTGTACATGATGCAGCGCCTGGGAAATCAGGTGAAACGACTGCAGTTTCCCAAGTGACCCAGCTAGCATGGGTGGGGAATTCTTGGAATTTTAGTCAAAAACAAACAAACCCTAAAAAAGAGTAATTTTACCAGGCTCTGATACGAAGTTGCATTTTCCCCGAGTCATCTTTTTGTGTCTAGTTCAACGTTGCTTACTTAAGGAGCAGCTCTCCGAGACTTCAGGGTGAGATCATTCTCAACTCAGCTGAAAATTCCAGGGGACTGATCCTGCTGCTCAACAGATGCAAAGCGTGCCTTCTGCTACTGAATTGTGGTCCTGTCTGGACGAGAGCTGTAGCCACCATGTGAGCGCTTGACAGTCTTTACCTTGTTTCGATTACTTTCCTCTGAGACCTCTGTTGACCAATAGGGGTGAAGCACATGGTTCATTTGCTGTTTCAATGGAGGGCTTATTTCTCCACTGCGCTGACTCCAATCTTATTAGTAGAATTTGCCAAAGCTTTAAAGGAACCATCAGGACCCTCTCAGGACTTCACCTCTGATGAATTATATGCAGATGAGAAACATGCTTCTGGGTAACTATAATTATGTCACGCCTATTGATTCCTGTATCTTCTCCCTGCTGCTGACAATTGAGTTTCCTGGAGTGTGCTTCCATATAAGCGGTCATGGGTTCAAACCTTAAATCTGCATTTATAAGCATGTCTTTCTCAGAAATAAATCACGTGATTTCGAACATAATTCCGTATATTTCTTTAAGTAGCTGGTAAGTCTTGTCTTGAGCTAGAAGACTGCAGTTCCACAAAACCTTGCCTGAAATAAGCCCCTCTGAAATAATTTAGATTTGATTCTGTCTTCCGAGTAAATAAGCTTAAGATCAGAGGGTGGTTTTAGCATGATAGAATGGTATGCTGGTACTGTACTTGGTAAAGAAAGAGGAGTATACGTATGTTGTTATTTCAGTTTCTGTTCTTCTGTAGTTGTTACCTGGTGTGGTTTAGAGAGTGAACTATTATTTTAGATAATATTAGTCTTTAGAATGTTTTGCTATTATGTTGATATATCTTTCTTGTATCACTTTATTCTTGGACTGATGAATATGTATTAAGGTGAAATTGTTAGTGGATCGGAGAAGATTGTGACTTTTAAAAAAGTTTGTTAAAATAATATACTTTATGAAGCATTTCTGTTCCTGTCGGTGGGTAATATTTTTTAAATTTTTTAAATTTAAAAGCCTTTTATTTTATGAGAAGTAAATACACCTTTTACAATTTTACTCTATATTAGTTTCTACAAGAAACTGCAGCAGTTTCTAGTATTTGAAGAATGCTTTCTTTATGTGCTTTAGGAATCTTATTTTTAAATTGTTTGGTTTGTAAAAAAAATATTAATATCTTGCAGTTTCCTCAGTTGATATGCATGGTTGTCAAAAAGTCTCTTTAGTATATAGAATGTGAATTTTTTAAACGATCATTAACATGCAGGAGGTACATGTAATTTATACAATTACCTTCACATATAATGTTGCTGCTGATGCTTCTTCTAGACACCTAGTATATATCCTTAAGGGCACTGGATTACTTGGCTGGTAAAAATTTTACTCCAAAGTGGTATGTTTTCATAATTCATTTTTAATAGGGCTCTGGACCAAATTAGCCCTTTTTGTTAACCAGTCAACCAGTCAGTTAACTGATGCTCTTTAGTCCTATGTACAGTAATCCAGTATAGAGTAAATCCTATTAATTTCAGTAGGACATCTGCAAAAACAATCATCAGATAGAATTAGCATTGGGTTAGAGCACAGGTGTGTAATCTGTGACAAGTCTCAGCCTCCCCACCACCACCACCAGTAACCATACTGGCTAGAATTAATATCACGGTGACCACAGGTCCTCACCCTGATTAGAATGTATCATCTTATATATGCCTAATCAACTTATTTCTAGATGGGTTTATATAGAATTACAGCTGAAATATGGACTTAGCAAAATCTCAGTATAGATGCCTTTTTAGCAAAAATACATTAGGATGTGTGTTTGTGTGTGTGTGTGTGTGTGTTTTAAATCTTATTTTCTGTGTGTTTGTTTTAAATCTTATTTTCTGAGAATTCTGGGCTACCTTTTGATTACAGTGGGATTTCCAGTGCATTAATGTTGAGTAGCGAATAGAAATGGCAGTAGAAATAGGTTAATTTTTAGATTTCTTTGCACTCTAAACTTTTAAAAGAGCGTAATCCTAATGAAGAAATGTGTTTTGTGAATATTTAAACACATTTGAACATCCCAGAAAAATGAAGTCTCTGAGCAATTCTGTCTTTGAGTCCTTGCTAAGATTTCACTGCATAGATCACCAATATGCTAAATGCATTCAGAGTTGAAATCATATCTCTTTCTCTTATACATGTCTGCTGAAACATGTAAGTCTCACAGAGTTGTGCCTGCCTTTTTTCTATTCTCCCCTCATTAGGTAAAGGTAAAGGTTGCCCTTGACGTTTAGTCCAGTTGTGTTTGACTCTAGGTACCTATTTATCTACTGTACTCGCATTTACATGCTTTCGGTTTGACAGTTCAATGCATTCCAATGGGGGGAAAATTCACCAAAAATTAATGAAAAGTCAGAACAAAGCCAAATTAAGTTTGCAAAGGTTTTACAAGGTGCACTAATGATCCCAAGCATTTAAAACAGTTTTTGAACATTTTAAGACACTTTAAAAATAGCGAAAACGGACATCGCAAAACCATTGGAAAGCATGGAATAGGCTTCAGTGCATTCCAATGGAGAAACATTGTTTCGCTTAGCGATGTTTCCTATGGCGATTTTCGCTTAAGGACGGTAATCTGTTCCCATTGGAACGGATTAACCGGTTTTCAATGCATTCCTATGGGAAATGGTGTTTCGCTTAGCGATGTTTTCCCATAGCGATGTTTTTTTGGAACCAATTAACATCATTAAGCGAGGCACCACTGTAGTTCTCTATGTGGTGCTGATAAGCAGAAGACAGAAGGGGAGGGCACGCAAACAGGTCTTAGTGAAGAGGAAGTGCCAGATTCTTCAGAAAGAAGTGCCCACTCATTATCATGCCCAGTGAACTACAAGACTGCAGCTGGTATTGCAGATGTATAGCAATCTGGTTGTAATTGGCCAAAAATAAGCTGGTCTCCCTAATCTGATAGCTCCTATGCGACTGAAGGGAATTCATCCGTGGAAAGGGACACAGCCCAGCTGCCCTGTTCTGTTCCCTGACCTCATGGGTCAGATGTAGCATTCATAATACAGTGCTTCAGGAACTGCAGTCCTCCTACACTGAAGTCCCAGATTCTCTCTAAGGCTTTCTTTGCCCAGCAATCTGCCTGATGGATAGGTCTTGAAGAGCCAGAACCAGAGGATGCAGAAGACCTGGTGGCCAGTAGTACGGCTTTGCTGCTCCTTGTGCAAAGTAGGCTCCTTTGTGTGTATAATACATGAATGGAGCAAATGAATCTTGGACACCAGAGATTATTTCCACTCTCTCAGTATTTTCCTACTTTTATCCAGTATAATGTGCCCAAGGTCGAGAATGGCAAATTGTGGGCAGGCCATCTCACCATTGGTTCTGAGCCCTCGGATGACCTTCCTGGAGGGAGGGAGTGAAGCCGAGGAGTCTCATGTGTACAGCACCTGCAGACTGGATCCATGTTCTTTTTCTTACGTTAGTGAAATGAGTCAGGGTGACACAGTCTTGCATAGATACTAAATCTGGAGAAGCAAATGTCACAGAGCCAGGAACTTGAATTTTTTTTTCTGAATAAATACAAGGAAGATTACTTATTCTTTAGCCATTTTTTCCCTCCATTATTACTAGGTGGATGATTCAGAAAATAATCCAACCGGTGACTAAACCTGCTCAAACCTTCTAGGGGAAAATAGTTACTGCTTGAATTTCTGATGAAAAGAACACTTGTGCATTCATCTCTGCGGTGTATTCATACCTGCCACGAGGTACATAACTTTCTGGAACATTCTGTAAACGTCCTTGTTTTAAACCATGGACTAGTTTGGAATATGCAAACAAAACTGAAAGAGACCTTGCAGCCAAGACTGTGTAAACAGGAAACCCAATATTTGCACAAAAATCAATAGAGAAGCAGAAAGACCAGCAGTGACTTCTTCTATAAGGCTTGGCTTTCAATTGGTGGTGGTGGTGGTGAGTTAGGACATTCTCTTGTGTAGCATAGAGAGATTAATAAAGTCTGGAATAGATTTACAGAACTCAGATTGGCTTTAATTTGTCCCGTTCAGAACTACAATAAAGTAATAGATGGTTGTAGAGAATGCATGCTCCTGTAAGCATAGATTTCAGAGGGCGGGGGAGAATCGCTTAGGGTGTGGGTTTGGAGGGAATAAGAGAATAGGCATTTCTAATAGGTCACTTCTCTAGTTGCTCCAACCACTGCTGTTTAGCCTTATCCAATCATTTATCAACTGAAACTGAAATTCATGCTCTTGCCGCAAAAAATGATGCTTTGTGCTTTTCAGATACCCCGGTGTGTTTGAGCATAAGAATAATTTGGAATGTTCACTCACAGTTCATAATCACCAGCCCTGGATTTTCTCAATATAAGAAAGAGCTAAACCATGCCAGGAATCAGGGTGGATTTGATTTAAATCACAATTTATATCAAATTTTTTAATGATTTTTCCACCCTGCCAGAGTCTAAAAAAGAAGCACATGCTGTTATGACACAAGTCCAGATCCTAGGTAAAATCCTATTGCCAGAAGTTACAGTGTGTAAGGCTGATGACATCATCAGCCATATCGATTTCCTATTCACCACCACCACCAGAGGTCCTAAGATTCATCTGAGATCCCTTTTGTCATGGTGAAGCCATTGTGGCTGCAGGGTGAAGGGAAGTCTTTAATTTCCAAAAATTGCCACCACCAAGATAGTTTTACAGTTTTATAGCTGAGTAACTTTGACATCTTTGGCATATCAGTTGATGAATTGTTCCAACTCATGATGCAAGTTTGCCACATAGGAAACAGGATAAATTAACAGTCTTTCCGCTCACTCCAAATGCTACCATTTATATTTTTGCAGTTCCAGCTAGTCATGTTAAATTGTGTCTCCCAGTGAGAGTGTTCTGCTTCTATAGGTGAATGGGTGTTGAAGAGCCCACTAGATATGCTGGTCATAATAAGGAAAGTCCAACAGCATTTGCAACCAAAAGACATATACTGTATTGCAGAACTGTTTACAGGAGGGGAGTTAGACCCCTGGGTGCTTTTCTCCACTCTTTCCCACCCTGCAGTCCAGTCCCTTTGTCACTCTGCTCCAGCAGTAGTTCTTGAATACACACAAAAAGTAGAATAGTTTATAGTATGATCTTTCTTTCTTACAAGTCCTGGACCACCTGACATAGTTTCTTAAATTGTCCCTGACGTCTCCACCTTCTCAGTTGGGTGAAAGTTGGTGTGTTCTTAGAAGCTGGGGTCTCAATGGGCACTGCTGGGGAAACCTCCCTTAGGCCCTCTTTCATTTCTGTTTGCATATTCCAAACCAGCCCATGGTTTAAAGCAAGGAAGTTTGTATAATGTTCCAGAAAGTTAGGTACCTCATGACAGGTATAAATACACCGCAGAGATTAATGCACAAGTGTTCTATTCATCAGAAATAGACTTGTTTCCTTCTGACATGAACCAAAGCACTTAATCTTTGTTTTCTTGGGGAGACTAGGTTCCATTGGGGAAGGCTCATAAGTCAGAGAGAGTCCAGCAAAATAGGCATGGACTGGTGGGCTGCCAACCCCAGTTGCCTCTTCCTCTGTCTCCATTGAACTGTCCGTCTCCACCACAGTCCTGATCACTCTCCCCCTGTCCAAGTCTTTCTTCATCTTCCTGGAAGGCTTCTCTTCCCCAGTAGCTACTTCTTCTTTTATAGTCCCAGTTGGGCAGGAAGCTCCTTGCTTGGGAATTTTCCCACCCATTTCATCTTCCCACCTTCCTGTACCTTTCAGCCTAATGGCTGAGGCAGGTGGCACTCCTCCCAGGTAGCAGCCTGGGGAAGGAAGCCATTCATAGCCTTCCATTTGCCTTCATTTTGGACCCTGGAGTGGCAGGGAAGATGCCAAAGTCAATGCCACTAGCACAATTACCTCTGAGAGGGAATTCCTTTTTGTTCTACAGAAATGGTCACTTGTAAGCATCTGTGCAGACTGAACATCTAGGTCAGAGGTTGTAGTTTCCAAGACCTGTAGCAACATTCTATAGAGTACAGCAGTGGTCCCCAACCTTGGGCCTCCAGATGATCTTGGACTTCAACTCCCAGAAATCCTGGCCAGCAGAGGTAGTGGTAAAGGCTTCTGGGAGTTGTAGTCCAAGAACATCTGGAGGCCCAAGGTTGGGGACCACTGGAGTACAGAACAACTGGTAAGGGAGGGAGGGAGCCATAATGGCATATGAGTGCAGATATCAGTGTACTGTATATTTAGTGGTCTTCCCCTGTTTGTTTCTTGAGTATAATACAACCAGAAGTGGCCAAAACGTTACAATTTATGTTTCTATCGTATTTTTAATGGGCTTTAAAATGTTAGCTTGGTTTCATTTGTTATAAGTAGAGAAACACACTGAGACACATTTCTGTAAAGGATTCTACATTATTGTTGTTGTTGTTTATTGTTATTAAAAAAACACCAGGCACAGTCAATCAAAACTATAAAAACATTGACTGGTATTATATAACAGATACAAGTTTTAACCAAAAACCTAAGTATCTGTTAAATATTGGCACAGTATGTATACAGGGACCACTGAAGTGTGTTTCTTTCAGAGGCGAGATGTTTCAATTGCCAGGTCTCTGTACTTTGTTAGTTTTTTCCAATTCTCTATTTTCAACTCTGGCATCCCTCAGAATTGCAATGTCAATGATCTGGACATTTCTTTGTTTTATTACTACTATGTCTGGTGTGTTATGTTCAAGGTATCTGTCCGTTTGGATCTGGAAATCCCACAAGATCTTGACTTCCTAATTTTCTGACACCTTCTCTACCTGATGTTGCCATGGGTTTTTGGAGACTGGCAAGATATATTTCTTACATAATGACCAGTGCACTAACTTTGCCGCTCTATCATGTCTAACTTTGTAATCTGTTTCTGCAATATTTGGACATTCACAGATGAGATGTGACACAGTTTCATCTTCTTCTCAGCACAGTCGACATTTGCTGTTAGCACTAACTCCTTGGAACTTAGCTTTTATCACGTTGGTTTTGGGGTGCTTGTTCTTGTGCAGCAAAGATCAAGCCTTTGGTTTCTTTCTTAAGGGTCCCCAGTTTTAGGCATGCCCATGTTGAATTATGAACATGCTTTCCATCAATATTTCTGAGGTGTTGTCCATGTAGTGGTTTATTTTTCCAGCTGTTTAATTTCTTTTCAAATTGTTGTTTCTTATATTGTGCCTTTGTTTCTGTTATTTTAAAAATATTCTCCATTTTCACTGCTTTCATTAAGTTTTCTCTGCTTGTACTGATATAATCATTTAGGCTTCATTTTTCATCCTCTTCTACCTGCTGTATTTGCAGTAATCCACGGCCTCCGATTCTTCATGGTAAATATAATCTATCTACATTGCTTTTTGGATGTAGTGTGTGCTGCATGTTCATTAGTTTCCATATATTTTGATCTAATTCTTCTAGTTTGTTTTGAGTCTAATCTATTATTCCAGCTGGGTATCTAATTACTGGAACAGCCCAGTACGGCTTTGATTGTATTTCCCCCATTTAATTTTGATTTTAAGATTTTCCGCAGTCTATTGATATATTCTATTTCTGTCAGTTCTTTAACTTTTGCGTACACTATGTTGTCTGCTTCTAGTATTCCTAGATATTTATAATTTTCCTCACTTGAGAGTGATTTTATAATATTGCCATTTTAAAACTCTATTCCATCTAGTTTTTGGATCTTGCCACGTTGTATAGACAGAGCTGCACATTTGTCAATTCCAAATTTCATTTAGATATCTTCACTAAATATTTGCACTGTGTTTAGCAGTGATTCTGTCTCTGTAGAACTTTTTGAACATATGCCAGAGTTGAAGATAAAGAATTGGAAACATTAACAAAATACAGAGAACTGGCAATTGAAACATCTCACTTGTGGATTTTACACATTTCAGTGGCTCTCAGAGTCATCGGGGCATTAGGAATTTTATAAAATATTATAATCAGCTGTAATAATACCATAAGAGGTGCAGAAACCCAACCATATTTTGAACAGCATGTATCTCAGCATAGTAAAATCATGGCTGGCACAATGTTACTGTTGTGCATTACATGAATTAAGAAATACAGAATATTTCATGACTTGCCTGTTAGAAGAAACAGGATATCTTTGAACATGATTAGATAGATGCTAATATAAACCACTCACACTTTAGAAAATAACTTAAAGGAACTTCATTTGAACTTATAACCTTTTGATGAATATATAAACATTAAATTAATATCCACCCCTCTTTTTAAATGTATCTTTGCTATATGGTTATTATTGGGTTAGATGAGATCCTAGAAATGTAAATTCATTTATCTCTTTCTCTAAAAAGCAGAGAACAAAATTGTCCACCTTCTTTTATTTCATTTCTCCAATCCTGAATTCTGCTGTGTGCTTAGAATCTATCACAGGTGGTGATAACCATTTTAGACTGTGAAGTCTGCTATTTTATTTTCAGCAAAACCCAATAATGGCCAATAATAGTAGGTCTGATATTTTCAACTCTATTGATTAAAGTCACAACATGTGCAGCAGCAAGAGGACAATGCCTAGCTATAAAGTCAAATCCTTCCTATATAAACATCTACCAATATTGCTGCATTTGCACTAGCCAGTTTCTGCGGCACTGCCAGTATCAGGCCATGACCACCTGCTGCAGCTGTTATCCAATCTGACATAAATGGGAAGCATAACCCACTTCTAATATTACCTTTTCTATACTCTAATTTTCTAAATGTGTGCAGGGAAGGGATCAGAAAATTGAGTTGTAAAACCTGTGAGCAGGTATATGCAAGTATCTATCAAGGCTGTCGGAATCTCCTCAACTTTTTTTTTTTGTATTTGTTCCTTTTAAAGAAATAACATCAAAATAAGGGTAAGTAAGTAAGTAAGTGTGTTCACAGGACTTTTTCCAGGTGTGGTTCATGGAGATATGCTTGTGTATGCACATACATGTTTTGATCCTTAGCATCACATTCAGTCACATTGAAAAAAACTTATCATGCGGCGGGGGGGGGGAATAAATCTTCAAAACTTTGAATCTGACAGCACTCATGCAGAACACAAAAGATGTCAGGAAGCCAACAGAACTTTATGGGGAGTAAGTGACTAAGAAAAATAAACTTTGGGGGGGGGGAAGGCAGATGAAGAAACACAGGATGTAAGAATGTATTGCTGCATTCCAACATCACTACCCTTAGTAGATCATTGTCAACTTTGCATGACTCCTCGTGTGTCATGCTGTTAACAGTTACTTGATCCCATGAAGGTGGGTCAGAGCCTCTTGATTCCAACATGGGGTGAGGGATTGCCGGGTCCACCAGATCCAGGACCCTCCAAGAGTCAAGAGGCCAAATCCCCAAATGGTGTTGGATCATAAATGGGTGAGGAGGCCGAAACCCCCGATGAGGCCGGCTCAAACCACTCATGGGCCACAAGTTGAAGGCAAAACCCCGGAGAGAAGCTATAAGAAGAAATGCTAGTGTAAGAGAAAGTCTTTTTTGGGAGAAGGGGCTTCCTCAGAATTAGGGCATCTCACAGAAGGAAAGCTCTTCCTCCTCCGGCAAGATCGGCAGGCCAAGCCCTGCAGCCGAAGTCTCCTACCAGCTCGCCAAATGCCTCTGTCTGCAGTTTGGTGGAGCTTAGGCAGCCCAGCTCTATAAATCTCAACTTGGAACTATGTTTTCATGGGAGACGGGGTCTATTATGGTTCCTATTTGCTTTGTACCCCAAACTCGCTGCGGACTCTTTCTTGTGTCACTTTCTGACTGTAGAGCTATGCTTTCGAAATCTTCATGTTTGTCTGCATCCTCTTAGACTGTTTTGGGCTCTGGGTCGAGATCCCTCGCACCTACTCTGGTAATCCCTAGTTTTCTGGCCCCAGAACTAGCCCCCACCTGAGAACTGGAGACATCTGGTGGGCTGTGCGTTGTTGTAGAAGGAAGGCCAGACTGACTTGCACTCTACAGTGAAGAGTGGGCTACGGCAGGTTGCCATCTCCCCGGGGGACCACAAGGAAGACTCCTGGCATGCTTCCATCCAGCTGTTCCATCAGAGGAGTACCTGGCCAGGCAGTGGATGTGGCTTCAGCGGTGGACTAGAGAGAGGATGTTTTCTCTCCATACTTGGGCAGAGAAATGACTGCAGGTTTCAGAATGCTACAAGCCTGGATTGTTCATTTTACTTTCCACATTGTTGTCACCGTCTTCTGTTAGCTAATATAAAAGAACATTTTAATTACTTGAATTAATGTAATGCTTGTTAAATTATTTTTAAATATTTGTATACATACTGATTTTAGCTTTTAAATATTGGCTTTTTAATTATGTAAGTCGCCTTGCGTCCTTTTCAGGAGAAAGGGGGGATGAAAAATATTTTCATTAATTAAATAAAAAATTCGGAGCTGCACAGGTGTAGTTTTGGAACTTGACACTGTGCATTGGAATTTAATAGCATTCGGAGGTCGCCTGTTTTTGGAAGATCTAGTAGGCCTGGTCTCTGAGAAATCTACACTAGATTTACTTCTCTGTTCTTTCCCTGTGGGCAGACCCTTCCATTTGGCATAGATACTCGCATAGCCCCCGCTTCTCTTTACCACATGTGTTGGCCCTGTAACTCTTAATAAACTGTAGTGTTGGGTACAGTCTGCTTTACATCTCTACCCCTACAAAAATCCAACACATTAGGAGATGGAATAGTAACAATAGATTGTACTATAGATTAATCATAGAGTTATTTAAACCCTCATGACAAAATGGATATACTGTAATAACGCTGAGCTGCTTTCCATATGCAGACATTTTCTAAATGTGTTTTAAATATTTGGCACATTTAATTTGGACCAGTTGTTAACTTCCATGATACTCATGCATTGCTTTGAAATCCAGATGTTTTGATTTTGGTTTTATTAGGACTACTTCAAAAGATTGCCTGAAATGTGACACAGCTGAGGATGCTGATAAATAATGAGGGCTCAGTAGGTGAAACTGCCACAAATCAGTAGATTTTGGAATGAATCGTGCTATATAGAGCTGCTAATGCACTGCTTTCTAAATAGTATGGGGTTTGATAACATTTCTCATCTGAGACAGTGTTTTGTTACTTGCTTATGCACACATGAAGTTTTTATGGACTTCCCACATAAATCAGTGTAAGTCCATTAAGGGTAATAGGGTTAACTCTGATTTATACCCTCAACTGTATAAAGAGAGTTACTTGTGTGGAGTTTATAAAGAACAGTAGATAGGTTGTTGGCAGTGGGAAAAGTCATGGATCACCGAAAACAAGGGATTAATTTTGGAGAGCAGGTTTCCCAGCATGTAACAGAAAGCTATACAGTGACCTTGAGTGTTGGAGCTAATCATCAGAGCTATACAGTGCCTGAAAGATGCATACAGATTTATGAAGACAGATAATGTCTATCTGATACTACATCTCTGAAGGATGCTTATGAACCTGAACTATATTTGTGAAAGTTTCTTACAATTTGTGCTTTATACACTACACTGGTTTCTGAATTAAAAAACTATAAAACATTTTGAAAAGACAGCTTTAACGTTTCCCTTTTTTAAAAATGACATAAATAATCTTTTTTTTTTTTTTGGGTCACTAGAATTTACAGAGCTCCTTGCTTGCCCACAGTTTATAATTCAAAAAGTACTGTAATAGAAAGCTGCCTTCACTGTCATTTCATACACCCCATAAATATTTGTTTTCTCTATTTTTATGCAGATGTGTTTTGCAACAAATTTAGGTATCACAGGGCATTTTGCTGTTCATTCTAAGAAAAATTGGATCATCCTACTTCCTAGAGCTGCATGATGCACAGATTTTTCCTTCACAAGACTCTCTTTTCTATATATGCAGACAGAGCTGTCTTAAGAGACTAAGCTGTGAATCAGACCATCAGTGGTCTGATTTCCCCATAAGCTCTTCAGAGGAAAGGTGGATGTTGCCCTCTTTTCACCTTCAATCTTCTTCTCATACATAACAGGACAAATGATAATGCTGCCTTATATTACAAGGTTTTTCTAAGGATTATAACTATATAATGCATGTCAAATGCTATTTCCAAAGAACTAGCTACATTCGGTTGTTGCAACAAAAACAACAGAGTTTGGGGGCATCTTAAAGAGTAACATGTTTTATTTAGCATATGCTTTTGTAGGCTGCAGTCCATTTCATCAGGTGCAAGGAGTGAAGCTAAACAAACAAACAAACAAACAAACAAACAAACAAGCATGCAAACATGCAAGCATACATGCATACATGCATGTGTAAGAGAGAGAGGGAGAGACAACAAGAAAGCAAGGGTGTGTGAAATATAGTAGAAATGCAAAAGGTGCCAACATGCGATTATTTGCTTTATTAGTGGTCTAAGAGTCATTGGCAGGTGAGAAGTACTTCTAAACATGGATAAAAAGCTTGATGCATCTATGCTGAAGAAGTCTTTTTCCAAGTCAAGTGTAAGAGAATTATTTAGTTTCTGTATACCCTGTTGCTAGTGGAGGACTGAAACCAGAAGGGTGAGAGGGGAAGGACATGGGAAAAAAGTAACCCTTTTTGCCAGCTAGGTAACTCAGTGATTTAGGTATCTGACTGCGGAGCTAGAGGTTGGGAGTTCCATTTGCCACTGTGCCTCTCAGAAGAGCCAGCCTGGGTGGCCTTGGGCAAGCTGCACACTCCCAGGGTGCCTCTAGAAAAAGGGAACGAGAAACCACTTCTCTGTTTTTTCTACCTGGAAAACCCTGAAAAGGGTCACCATAAGTCAGAATTAACTTGACACCATGGATTTAATATCCCACCTTTCTGCAGTACAAGAGCCAAGGCTATTCATAAAGTGAATTTAAAGTAAATACAGCTAAAACCAGAGTGAATTATAGTATTAAAGCATAGTTAAATAAATTGTCATATTAAAAACAAGTGCCAAGTTAACATCATACAAAAACTATTTGAAAACATAAGGAAATATGATACCCATCATCAAATGAACCTAGTTCAGCATCCAAACAATAGCTAACAACCTGTCCAAATAATAATTTTTAAAAACCGTCTGCCACCGTAAAGGCAAGAAGGGAGGCAGCTATCCTCTCTCCATCAGAAATTCAGTCCACAGCCTAAGATCAGCCATCAAGAATGATTTAAATATTTCACTAACATATGTGAAGCATTGTAGTCGGGATACCAGATGAAGTGCAGCTGACTCCAATCAGCGTCAGTAGCATGGCTACGGCCTCTTGAAGCCACTGAAGTTTTCCAAACACTTAGCAAACACCATGCCCATTCCAGACATCTCAAGGAAAGAGCACACATGCCATACTACCCATTAAGCTTGCAAACAGACTCCTGACCACAGCTGAAACTTGGACGTCCAGCCTCAGGACTGAATCCAGCAGTACAATGAAGCTGCAAGTCTGAGTGACACTTCCAGCAAATGCTAATCCATTTTGTTCCTGAGCTGCCTGCCTTTCACCTGACCAGGAGCAGTTTTGTCTTGTCTGGATAAAACCTCCCTTTGTCCAGCCTCCTTTACTGACTTGCAACACTTCCTTTATATGCACCAGAACAGGTTCCTTAGATTTGGGAAGAAAGATAGTGTATGAATATCGTCTTCACAGTGATGGTACAGGTTCCCTAAACTCCTTCTCCCCCCCCTCCCCCAAATCATGTCTATGCTAACATGTGATATAAAGTGGTGCCTCGCAAGACGATTTTAATTCATTCCTTGGAAATCACTGTCTTGTGAAAACATCATCTTGTGAAACCCAAATCCCCACTGGAATGCATATAAATCTATTTAATGTGTTCCAATTGGGGAAAAAATCACTGTATTGTGAAAATAATCCATAAAGACATCATCTTGCAAAACACAGTTCCCCATACCATCTTGGGGAAAAGCAATCCCCTCACCTGCACTGCCTTTGGAAATTCAAGGGGTCTCAGATAGCCTTAACCCCTCTTTCTCTCTCCAGCAATAAAGAAAGAGGATAAAAAAAAAAAGAGTCAAAACAGCCCCCTGGCTCCTGACAATGGTAACTCCATTTGCCTTGATACTTTACCACAGAAAAAAAGAGAAAGGAATATAAAACATCATCAGGACTTGCTGCCTTTGCAATAGGTCCTGATGAAGAAAGAAAGAGATAAAAAGAAATTTAGAAAAAACAGGGTTAATCACAAGTGCAATCTCCCATTGACACAATTTATGCAGATGAGTTCCTCACATTTGGGGAAATCGCAGGGATCAGCAGCACAATGGATGAAGTACAATGGATAAACTTTCCCCCTCAGAAAACCATTCTTATAACATGGTATTTCCCCTGCAAGGTATGGCCCTTGCCTCTCCTACCCCATTCTGTCCCCTAACCCCCCAAGTCATGGTGACCCCCTGGCTGCACCTCCCACTCAGTACAGGGCTGCACAGCCCCAGTCCTGCCAGAGGCCAAGAGAGCTCCTCAGTGTTTTGGGGTGCCCTGCGGGACTCCCATCAGGGGCTAAGTGTTCCTCCCACAATCCCCTAGTGCACAGGTATTAGCATATGCTAATACCTTATGTTAATTGTGGGCGGAACACCTAGCTACTTTATGCTAATACCTGTGTATGTTGGGGAAGAAAGTGTATGTTGGTGTTTTTCCAGGAGACGGACCGTGGAAAGCCAGCAGCATATACTTTCTCCCCCACTTTTTTGGGATAAAAAAGTAGGTCTTATATAATTAATGTGTTCCAATTGGGGGGGGGACTGTCTTGTGAAACAGGGTTGGGGAGAAAAACTGTCTTGTGAGGCAAGGACCCAAACATTGTCCAGCAAAAATTGCCCATAGGAACAATTATTTTGGGAAGCATAACATTGCTCAAAAAAAGTCATCGTCTAGTGAATTCATCGTTTTGCAAGGCAATCGTCTTGCAAGGCACCACTGTAATACAGAACGCGGTGGGCCCATGGAGGCCAGTGAGTTAAGCAAGAGTTCCCCCAGCACCACCTTCTGATTCCACCCCTCCAGGAATGAACAGAGACATGGAAATCTGTACCTCCATGTTATATCTCAAATCATGCAGGTCAGAAGATACCATGGTTGTTGTTATCAAAAGCCTTCAAGAGGACCAGCAGAGTCAGTAGGGACACACTTCCCTGTTGATCATCCACTAAGGCCTTCCCCATACTATAATGAGATTTGAAGATAGTTTGAAAGGGATCTTGATAATCTGTTTTGTCCAGAAACCCCTGGAGTTCAGACGCTACCATGCATTCGGTATGTTGCACACCAGTGCAATGACCAAAATACTATTGGTGTTTATATAAGGTTTGCATAACTTGCTGTAATTAATTGTAATTGCTTGAGAAGGTGTCAAGGACTATTTATTTTATTTATTTATTTAATTTAGCAGCATCCGAAGTTAGATTCATTGGGTCTTCATCAGCTGCAGCATCCACAGTTAGAGAAGAACTGAATGATTTCATTTGCAATATGTTGTGCAAATTGCTCATAATCTGTTCAGGTCTACAGAGATAGAATAGAATCTCTTGCTGCATCAGGTTCAGCTGGAATCTGTTTTGGTAATCCTTTTGTTCAAAGATGGCCACTTTGAGAGCCAGAAGTCCTGTTTACACATTACTCACCTTGCTTTCTTCAACATGCGAATGTGTACAAGTGAGGACAAAGTCAGCATTCATAGTTCACGTAGTTGAACTATGTTCATAGTTGCAAAGTCTGTGGTAATCTTTTCAGATTGATTTAGGATCTGTAAACAAGTGCAGGCCTACTGCCCAGGGCTCAAGAGAAATCAGACCTATGGTGGAGGATGAATTGTAGATCATTTAAGATCATTTTAGAAGAGATATTTATTTATTTATTTATTTATTTATTTATTTATTTATTTATTTATTGCATTTATATGCCGCCCATCTAGACATAGTCTACTCTGGGTATGTGTTAGTCTGAGCTAGTACATCAGGCAAAAACAAAATAAAAATAAGCAATAAACACAAAAATATTATGGCACCTAATTGCTTTATTTTAATGTGAGCCTTTGTGGACAAGTCCACTTCCTCAGACATAAGAGGGGAGGTACATGGTGACTATTTAATAGCAGAACCACGTTACAGTGGTGCCTAGCAAGACGATATTTTAATTTGTTCCATGGAAATCTCTCTCTTGTGAAAACATCTTGTGAAACCTAGTTCCCAATTGGAATGCATTGAAATCCATTTAATGTGTTCCAATTGGGGAAAAAACCATCAACATCATCTTGCAAAACACAGTTCCCCACACTATATTGGGGAAACTCAATCCCCTCACCTGCACTGCCTTTGGAAATTCAATGGGTCCCAAATAGCCTTCTCCCTTTTTCTCTCTCCAGCAACAAATAAACTCTTTCTTTGCTGCTGAAAAGAAAAAAAGGGTAAAAGGAGTTAAACCCCCTTCTGTCCCCTGACCCCCCAAGTTATGGTGACCCGCTGGCTGCACCTCCCACTCAGTACAGGGCTGCACAGCCCCAGTCCTGCCAGAGGCCAAGAGAGCTCCTCAGTGTTTTGGGGTGCCCTGCGGAACCCCCATCAGGGGCTAGGTGTTCCTCCCACAATCCCCTAGTTCACATATATTAGCATATGCTAATACCTTATGCTAATACCTGTGCACTAGGGGATTGTGGGAGGAACACCTAGCCCCTGAGGGGGTCCCACAGGGCACCCCAAAATACTGAGGAGCTCTCTTGGCCTCTGGCAGGACTGGGGCTGTGCAGCCCTGTACTGAGTGGGAGGTGCAGCCAGCGGGTCACCATAACTTGGGGTGTTAGGGGACAGAAGAGGGTAGGAGATGCAAGGGCCATTCTAAATCATACTTTATAGGAAAAAAACTATGTTATCAAAATGGTTTTTTCAGGGAGAGTCTCATCTATTGCAGTTTAGGTGTGCTGTTGACCCCTGTGATTTCCCCAAATGTGGGGAACTCAACTATATAATTTGTGTTAATGGGGGCATTATGTTTGTGATTTCTGTTTTTTTTTTTTTAATATTTAGTCTCTTTACCCTATGGTTCCTGCCTGTTTTCACCATCCTCTGCCATTTGTAGCCTCTGCCATTTGCAGCTGTATCCCCATTGGTAATACTTTGCAAGATGGTTTTCCCCCCATTAAAGCGCATTAATTACATACAACCTACTTTTAGGTCTTATGTAATTAGTGTGTTCCAGTGGAGGGGAACCATCTTAGGAAACAGGGTAAAAAAAAACCTGTTTTGTAAGTCAAGGACCCAAACATCATCCAGCGACAATCGTTTTGGGAAGCACAACATTGCTCAAAAAAAGTCATTGTCTATGGAATTCCTCGTTTTGCGAGGTAATCGTCTAGCGAGGCACCACTGTATATCCTTCCTTTCTGCCTTCCTTCCTTCCACTTGTCCTTTTTTAAAATATGGGTTTAATTAAATTCATAGATTACTTCATACAAAAGTTTTTGCTTTCCTTGAAGAAAAGGCAAACATAGCCTTTTAAAAAAAAAACACTGCAATGCGTGCATTTCAAAAGCTCTTTCCCAACTTTTTTCTTTTCTTTTTTTGCGCTCTGATAAGAGATGATGAGAGAGAAACAAAACATAAGAACACAAACACTGGAGAATGTTGAATGACATGGAAGGAGGAAGGGGCTTCTACAGGCAACTGTCTCCAGCTTCCCTCAAATGAGCAGTCTCTATTCACTTTGGCTTACTTGGAGGGATATTTATAGGAGTAACAAATCTTTCTAGAGTGGATAGCTATAAATCTAGGATGGCATAAAATTAGAATATGGGCCACTTTTTATTATCTCTCTTAAAATAAAACTGAAGATATGGGCTGTCCTTTCTAGGCTGCTGTTACAGTCTTACAGGTTTTCTGACCAGAACTATGGATGATGTAATTAGAAAAGAGGTTAGATGTAGGCCATAAAGAAGGACATCCGTCATCAAAAAGGAGAGCGAAGAAGCAGGCTGATTTGCATAAAATGGCCCATGCTAATTTATAGATACAAATGCAAAATTAGAAATCACTTTTACAATTTCAACATGATTCAAATGTATCTCACCTGAATCAGGCCAGTTTCACTGGAGTGGAGAAGACAGAGAGGAGGTGATGGGTATGCATGCTCAGTCTGCTGTGCATAAACTGCTAGCTAATCAGAAATAAGCAAATTCAAGGATCTTGGTTTCCTTATGGCTTTTTATCTTCAGAGGAGACACACAAAAGACATCAAAAGGAGGACTATCTCCCCTGCTGCCCTTCAAGTGGACATAGTCTTCTCACTGTCCTCCTTGCTCTGCAGCTCTCTGGTTCTCTTCCTGGTAGCCAGGATACAGCTTCCATCTGCCACTTTCGACTTGCTCCTCAAAAACCCCAACAACAAGCAATCTCCAATATTGCACTAGATTTCTTTTGATTCTAGCCAGTGTAGTGTAGTGGCCCTTCTGACTATGACAGTTCCATCCATTTGATGAGGACTGAAGAAAAAGCCTTTGCAATGAATGTGCTAGCACTTTGAGACCTCTCTCAGTGGATGGTTGGATCCTGCCCATTTTCTGTTGGCTTTTGTCTAAGCAGGAGAAGGCTTGCTTGTTCAGGACCTGCGAAAATACAGTAACTGCTTTTCTGGACATTTTGGGTTAAATGCTAGCGGTTTTTGTCCTGCCTCATTGTTTTACTTTCTCTGTTTACCTTTATTGTTGTTATATGGTGTAGCGTTCTCTATTTAGTTGATCTATGGTTCTTGTTGTATAATGTAAGGATTTTTGAATATTCATGTTGCTGAAAGGCGGAGCCGAGACGGATACTATAAGAGGCGGAGCCTGAGAGAATATTTCAGTCAGAGTGTTAAGATTGAGTCAGTAAGAGTAGAGTCAGAGGGTGTAATAGAATGTGTAGTTTGGGGAAATTCTGAGGAATGATTAGTTACTGAAGATATTTATGGATCTATGTAATCAATAAACCAAAGTTTTATTTAAAAGAACTTGAAGTGTGGAACTGAGTCTTTCTGAAGTAAATGGTGATTTAGAAGTCACCTGGTGGCAGCAAGTGTAAAAGAAGCGAGTGTCTGCCTTCGGGTGCTCTGAGGCTTGAAGGTCAAGCAAAGGGGCACGAGGGTGGACGCCACATATGGTATGATGCTGGTAGAAAAGGTTCATGATAAATTAGTATCTGTGACATCGGCCTGGCAGAAGTGAATTTCCTTCTCCCGTAAAATGCAACACAGATATTTAGAAGACCCTGCTGTGGGCTAAGGTTCCCTAAAAGGGATTTGCATCTGCCCTTCCTTTCTCCCTCACAATACAGACAGTGCAATTCAGCAGGCCTCCTCAACCCTCTGTATAGCTGTTTGGGGAGTGGAGAGAGAAGGTGCTGTGTGATGGGAAGTCAACTTCTATCAGCAAAATTACAAATATGTAACTCTGAACCCAACCTACTGGATATGTTTTTTGTATTGTTTTGACCTGTTTTGTGAACCTTCTTGGCATCTTAATATGGAAAGGTACCTGTATCTCTGCTAATACACAGAAGTTAGTCAATGCGGCAGAAATACAGTCACAGACATTCACCAGTGCAATAGTGGTAGTTCTGTAGACTGGATTGTCAGTGCACTTGGCGTTTTATGCCAACAGTAATAAATGGTATATACTACTGCTGCTGCTGCTGCTGCTGCTGCTGCTGCTGCTGCTGCTACTACTACTCATCTTAGAACTAAAGAGCTGGAAGGGACCCTATGGATTATTGGGTTCATCTCCAGTCAAGGATGCACGGTGGGGAATTGAACTCCCAGTCTCTGGCTCTGCAGCCAGATCCCTAAGCCACTGAGTTATCCAGCAGTTCTTTATATGCCCTGCACATGGCTGATGAAGAGTTATAGACAGGGCTGTTTCAAATTGCTTTAGAATCTAAAGTGTAGATAAACTCATTTGGATAGACAACTCATAACAAATCCTTTGTGATGTGTACTTCTTTTTTCTGCCCGTGTAATACAGTGGTGCCTCGACTTACGACCATAATCTGTTCCAGAATATGGACATAACTCAAAATGGTCGTAAGTCAAAGCACCATTTCCAATAGGAATGCATTGAAATGCAATTAATCTGTTCTGGCCAAAGAAAAAACTAACCAAAAAACAACAAAAGAATCACTGTAAGACTCATTGGAAACGTGATTAATCCCTTCCAGCCGAATTTTTTTTTTGGGGGGGGAGAAAAGCAATCAAGCATGCAAGACCCATTGGAAATGCACAGAAAACAAATGGAGCAGATCGGAAATGCACAGAGAACAAAGGGGGCAGGTCGTAAATGCAAAGAAAACAAAGGGAAAAGCAAGGGAAGCATGCAGGACCCATCGGAAATAGGGAAAAAATGCCAAAAAGCAACCAAACCCCCAAAGACCCATTAGAAATGGGGACCACCAAAAAAGCAACCAACCCCCCAAGACCCATCGGAAATGAGGGGGGAACCAAAAAACAAACCCCCCAAGACCCATCAGAAATGGGAAAAAACCCTCCAAAAAGCAACAAAACCCCCCAAGACCTATTACAGCACAGAAACTTAACACCCCCAGCCCAAAACCACACTGCAAAAACACCCAGAACAGTTTTTAAAATGCAGAAAACAGCATCTTACCTTATCAGGCAGCTTGAAGCCTCCCTGCAAACACACACACAGAGACACACACACTCAGAAGCAAGGCAGTCCCAAGCCTCCTCCGACGCACACTCTCTTAACTGCTGGGGTGAAAGAGCTACAAAGAAGCATCAGCGTCGCCACCTACAGTTAGAAATTTGAATTTCCCGCCTTTCTCCCCTGCCTTTTTCTGTTCGTAAGTGGAAGCTCCGGTCGCAAGTAGAAGCCAAATTTTGCAGCTGGAGCTGGTCATAACTCGAAATGGTCATAAGTAGGGATGTTTGTAAGTCGAGGCACCACTGTATGGAGGATTTTAACCCTCATAATATATGAGCTTGTTCAGATTTATTTGAAATATGGTACTATTCTGTAATAGCGAATATACTTGAATGTGCCTTTTCTCAGAAAGAAAATAAATCACACAAAACTATCTGTATGTGCACAGTAGTTTATAATGGAGCTCAGTAATCTGGAGACAGTAGCTGCAGAGAGTCCTTCAGGTATTCAGTAGGGAAGTCATGGCCGTCACAAGAGAGTGAATGAGACCATAGCATGGTACAAGTGGCTTTCTCACCTTATAATCTTGGTCATTTTGGAATTGAGTGGATTTTTTGTTTTTCCAACTGCATAGAGATTTGGGACAAATCAAAAGAAAAGAGCAAATCATACAACTGCGCAATGGGGATTTGATTGCATTTTTTTAAATGGCAGTCAGGAAGGGAAAGGATTTACGTATTTTCTGGCCATTGCCTTTCTGTAACAGATTTTGCATTTCATTTTGTGCAGCAAACAGATACACGCACGTGCACACGGCTCTGATTTCTAGTTGACTAAATCTTGCCATTGAAACTAGAATGTCTGTTGTCGCCTAGAGTGGTCACAACTGACTAGATAGGCGGGGTATAAATGAAATAAATAAATAAATAAATATATTTCTATGTATAATATAATTTAATAATATTTATGTGTATAGAATATGTTTATGTATGATATTCTTTATATGTGTTATATATTATGCATGTATAAGTATTTGCCATGTAGTCTCACTCTTATATCTGAAGAAGTGGACTATGTCCATGAAAGTTCAGATTAAAATATAGTAGTTTGCATTTAAGGTGCCACAATGTTTTTGTTGTCTCTTTTGTTTTTGTTTTTTGTGGGGCGGTTGGGTTCGATTCTGTTTTGTTTTGCTTCTTGTCTGTTGTTGGGTGTACTTTGAACTACAGAGAGTCTTACACTGATGCTTGAGATTTCATAGAATCATGGATCTCCCAACAAAAAAAAAAAAAAGGGAAATTAAATTACTTGCTGCTATTTGTGCCGGATAGATTATATATCTTCCTTCTGTTACAATGATTCTCACTGTGTGCTCCTTCTAAAGGCACAAATGAAATGCAGCAGGTCCCAAAGATCTAGCTTATGTTTTGACACACTGATTTAAATGGTCAGCTGCCCCATGTAGAAATAGATAACATAGTCTTTTGAGGATTTGTTGCCGATTCGGAATAGCCAAAGTGAAGAGGTTTCCTATCGGACTTGCATCAACACTATCTGTTCCATTAAGCAAACACATTACAGTACATAGGAGCACACACTGTGTCTGTACGAGGAAACCTGAGCAAACAGATAAGAACTGGCATTGACAGCCTTTTGTTGCTGGTCAGAAAACGCACCTGGTGCACACAGCTTTTCAGCAGCAGTATGTCTCTAGCCAAGCAATCCCGCTGTTTAAAAGGAACTGCCTCCAGTACATTTCACCTCTTGAATGCCTGTCTTTTACAAAGCAGTGCTCACATGTACAAACCAGAGCTAGTAACAATCGTTGCAGCTCTTTTGTGTGCCTGTTTTGACCAGCTGGCATGTATTTCTGTGCAACAAACCTGTTACATACAGCACTGATGTTACCTGTCTGTCATGGGTTTGGAGGGAAAGTTCCAGCCTATGGGGAGTGGAAGGCGGGACATCAGGAGGAGGGGCTGTACTGTATATATATATGTGGAGCCTGTGAGAAGCTGAAGAAGAAGCTGGAGAAGAGCTGAGAGAAGAAGCTTGAGTGGGAGTCTGTGTGTCAGACAGGGTACTACTGTGTGTCAGTCAGTACCAACCTGATAGGTTCAGGTGTCTGTATGGTTAGCCAGAACTGATAGGTTCAGGGTCTGTGCTTCAAGTTAAGTGTTCTGTGTGAACCAAACTGTGTGCATGTATGATTGAGACTAAGCCACGTTACTGTATCTTATTCACCTGATCATTTTATTTTCCCTGTGTGTTGTTTAAATAAACCTTGTTCTTTTATTTGTTTAAAAATCCATCCCTGGTCTGTGTGACTTCTTATAGGGAATGGTTGGTGGCAGCTTAGTGAAACTGTGGCATATCCCGGTAGGTCTGGGTTTGTCACATTGATTGGTGTCCAGCGTGTGGGATACGTCTGGTCCAGTTGTCCAGCGGTCCAGCAAAGCCTTGGCAAGTGTGCCCAGAGCAAGGGGGGTCTAGTCAGGGACAATCTGAGAGCGCGTAGGTAATCTTCTAGGCTTACCTCACGGGGGGGTAAGCTAGTAGAAGAACGTGTAACCTCAGATTGGGGGCTAGATTAGGGAGCTCTGAGGCAACCTGTTTTTGGCGGGAAAAAAGCTGAGGCAAAACTGTAAAGTAACAGTGATTTAGCCTGCCTGCTGCGAGGCCTAGCAGAGGGGGGTAGACTCTAGCTCGCAACTGTTGCAAGTTAGTGCTGAAGGACAGCAGCAATCTATAGAGAAAGCTGGTTCTGAGGCAAAAAAGAAAAAAAAAGTGGTCGCTTTATTTTGAGGCTTGACTTTTGAAAGCAGCCTGTGCTGGGGGGGGATTATGCCCTTGACTCGAAGCCAAATGGCAGAAATGGGTGAAGTGAAAGACCCCCAGGTTGACCAAGGTTCTGAGGATGAATTTGGCTCAGTGCAAGGTGACAGCACGGGAGAACAGAACCCAGAACTCAGGAAAATGCTCATAGCCCAACAGCATGAACTGAGGATGAGGCAATTTGAAATGGAGGAAAGGGAAAGAGAAGAAAGATTAGAGAGAGAAAGAAGGGAGGAAAGGGAGAGGCAAAGACAATTTGAATTAGAGAGAGAGAGAGAGAGAATGGAGAGGGAAGAAAGAATGGAGAGAGAGAAAATTGCTCTGGAAAAAGAAA
This sequence comes from Pogona vitticeps, assembly GCF_051106095.1. NCBI lineage: Eukaryota > Metazoa > Chordata > Lepidosauria > Squamata > Agamidae > Pogona > Pogona vitticeps. The sequence continues at coordinate 197,616,941 of NC_135783.1, forward strand.
GGATGGCGTTTGAGTTAAGAAAATTGGAAATGATGAACCAGAACAATAATAACAATAGGGATTCTGAGGGAGGCCAATTGTCTAAAGCTGACCTGAAGAAATTCCCTGTGTACCACAAGGGAGATTGTCCTGAGGTGTTCTTTTCCTTAGTGGAAAGAGCGTTTGTGGACTTCTCAGTAAGGGAAACTGAGAAGATGACCATCATGCGATCTTTAATCAGTGGCAGCCTGGCAGAAGTCTATGCAGAGATGCCACAGGAACTGATGAAAGATTTTGCAGAGTTTAAAAAACTGGTGTTTGCCAGACATGGGATAAATGCGGAACAGCTGAGGCAAAGATTCAGGTCAATCACCAAGAAACCAGAGCAGACTTTTACCCAAGTGGGGGCCCAATTGGTGAGGCTGCTAGAGAAATGGCTATCTCAGGAGGGGACAGAGACCTTTCAGCAGCTCAAAGACTTGATAGCGCTGGAACAGTTCTATTCAGTCCTGCATGGGGAACTGAAATTCCAGGTGAGGGAAAGGAAACCAAAATCTGTGGCAGAAGCAGCCGAGATCGCAGATTTTATTTATCAAATAAGAAAACCCTTAGGTGCTGAGTGGAAATCTGTAGATAAACCCAAAGAAACCTACAGCAAGTACTCTCAGGGACCAGGAAAAAGCCAGCAAGGGGGAGGGGCCCATGGTGAAGGGAAGCCCTCAGACATGAAACCAAGACCTCAGATTTTGGAGGGAAAACCAAAACAGGATGAGAAAGACTCAAAATATAGCAGAAAATGTTATTGCTGTCAGGGAAAGGGCCATCTAATCTCAGAGTGTGAGAAATTAAAGCAGCTAAAAGGAATTGTGCCTCAGGATTCGAGTGGAACCAAGCCAAAAGCTGTGTTCTGTGTCCAGAAAGAGCAAGGCTCATTGTCACTGAGGGAGCCTGTTGCCATGACTACTCAATCTGGAACAGCTACATCTGCTGATCAGGCTGAGGAAAATGGTCCTCTTGTAGAGGTCAGGCGCTGCCTACTGGTGAGAACAGATTCTCAGTTGTTTGAAACAGCAGGGGTGGACGTAGGAATACTTGGCCATCAGTATCGGGGGCTGCGGGACACTTGTTCTCAGGTGACCCTGTGCCATCCAGATATTATTCCTAGGGAATATGTAATCCCAAATGAGAGCATGAAGGTGGCAGGGATTGAGGGGCAGGTGATCTCACTGCCAGTAGCGGAGGTACCTGTGAACTTTCAAGGCTGGAGGGGAGTTTGGCGGCTAGCGGTTTCATCGACTCTGCCAGCAGCCGTGCTCGTGGGAAATGACCTGGCTGAACAGGTGAAACGGGTGCTAGTGATTACACGTTCACAAGCCACCACGGGGACAGTTCAGGGGGGTAATGATGAGCCAGAGACGGAAGCAGAGGGGAGTTCAGAAGCTGTGGTGGAAACCTTAACCACAGACAGCCGATTTGGCCAAGAGCAAAAGGCAGACGCCACTCTCCAAAAGTGTTTTGAACAGGTGACTGACGCTCAGCTAACACCTGAAACCCCAGTGAGATTTCTAGAGGAAAAGGGGATTTTGTATAGAGAGACCCTGAGGAATATCTCAAAAGGGGGAGATGGGATCCGAAGTCAGCTAGTGGTACCTGAAAAGTATCGCCCCATGATCTTACAAAGGGGGCACTCTGACATGTTTGCTGCGCACTTAGGGGTGAACAAAACACAGCAGAGAATCACACAGAATTTTTACTGGCCTGACATAGGGAAGCAGATCAGGGAGTTCTGTAAACAATGTGATGTGTGTCAAAGGCAGGGGAATAACCGCGACAGGACCAAAGCAAAGTTGTGCCCTTTGCCTGTGATTGACACTCCGTTCAAATGCATAGGGGTGGATATTGTGGGACCTTTGCCCAAGGCCACAAAGAGGGGGAACAGGTTCATTCTCACCATTGTGGACCATGCCACGAGGTACCCTGAAGCCATACCCTTAACTAACATTGAAACTAACACAGTGGCAGATGCCTTGGTGGGGTATATGTCCAGGATGGGATTTGCCTCAGAAATAATCACAGATTTGGGAGCATCGTTCACATCGAAGCTCATGAAACGCTTATGGCAAATCTGTGGAATTAAGCACAAGGAAACCACTGCCTATCACCCTGAAAGTAATGGGTTAACTGAGAAGTTCAATGGGACTCTAATGCGCATGATTAGGGCTTACTTGGCAGAGAATCCAAACAATTGGGACCAGAAGCTGCAATCCCTTTTGTTTGCTTATCGATCAGTGCCACAAGCCAGTACCGGGTTCAGTCCGTTTGAACTTTTATTTGGGAGAAGGGTGAAAGGGCCCCTTGATTTGATCAAACAAAATTGGGAGCAGATCACCCAGGATGACCCACAAGACGTTGTGACATACATAGACACCTTGATGAATGACCTAAAGAGAAATCTAGAGCTGGCAGCAGAAAACCTGCAAGCTCAGAAGGTCAGACAGAAAACATGGTATGACCACAAAGCTAGAGAGAGGCACTTTGACCCAGGGGAGGAAGTGCTTTGGCTTAGGCCCTGCAGAGAGAACAAACTGCAGCTCAAATGGGCAGGACCATATAGGGTCATTTCCAAGATGTCAGACCTGAACTACCTTATAGAGCAGGAGGAGAACCAAGCAAGGAGGGTGGTTCATGTGAATGCCCTAAAACCCTACTACAGAGGGGAACAGAGGGTTTTATTTGCGATAAAAGCAGCTGAGAGTGAGGAAGCTGAATTACCCTTCTGGGAGGGTAGAGGGGAAGTAAAATACAACCCAGAGGAGGTAAAGATCAGTCCTGCACTCACCCAAGACCAGCAGCAAGAACTAAAAATGCTGCTCATTAAATATCAACAGGTGTTTTCCAACAAGCCGGGGATAGTGAAGGGAGTGATGCATCGGATCCACACAGGGGATGCACCCCCGCAGGCAGTATCCCCATACCGAGTAACGGGACCCTATAGGGACAAGGTGCGGAAGGAGCTGGACGAGATGCTTAGGGAGAACATAATCGTCCCCTCTTCTAGTCCTTGGTCCTCTCCGATAGTCCTTGTGGACAAGCCTGATGGGAGCATTAGGTTTTGTGTTGATTACAGGAAATTAAACCGCGTAACCACTCCTGATGCTTACCCAATGCCCAGGCTAGACAACCTGATTGAAACCATAGGGGGTTGTCGGTTCATCTCATCATTGGACCTGGTAAAGGGATATTGGCAATTAAGAATTGATCCCAGGGATCAAGAAAAGACTGCCTTTTGCAGCCCTTTTGGTCTCTATGAGTTTCGAGTCCTGAGCTTTGGTCTCAGAAATGCACCAGCCACATTCCAAAGGCTGATGGACCAGACCTTGGCAGGGCTCAGTGACTTTACTGTGGCCTACATTGACGACATAGGGATCTTCAGTAATACCTGGGAAGATCACCTGAAACACCTGGAGTTAGTGCTGCAGAGGTTAAGTGCAGCAGGGCTAACAGTAAAGGCGAGCAAGTGTCAGCTGGGTAGCCCAGAAATAAAATACTTGGGTCACATGGTAGGGGGAGGAGTGATAAAACCCCTAGAGGCCAAAATAGAAGCCGTTCGTGATTGGCCCAGACCCAACACCAAGAAAAAAGTCAAATCATTTCTTGGGTTGGTGGGCTACTACAGAAAGTTCATCCCGAGGTTTAGCGAGATTGCGGCTCCGCTGACCGATCTGACGAGGAAGAAGGCTGATGACCGCATCCCGTGGACCAGCGACTGTGAGGAGGCGTTCCAGAGGTTGAAGCAGGCGCTCATCAACTATCCAGTGCTGCGTGCTCCAGACTTCGACCGGGAGTTCATCATCTACACCGATGCGTCTAACAGCGGGGTAGGAGCAGTTCTTTGCCAGGAGGATGAAAATGGTGACCAGCATCCAGTGTCCTACCTGAGTAGGAAACTCCAGAAAGGTGAGAGACATTTGGCAACCGTGGAGAAGGAGTGTCTGGCCATAGTCTACGCGATCCAGAAGGCCAAGCCTTACATCTGGGGAAGACATTTTATTCTTTGCACTGACCATTCACCACTGCAATGGTTAAAGACAATGAAAACCCACAATAGCAAACTTATGAGGTGGGCTTTAAACTTGCAGGACTATGACTTTGAAGTGAAGGTGGTCAGAGGGTCAGTGAACTGTGTTGCTGACGCCTTGTCAAGAAGACCTGAAGATTGAAGACGGCGAAAGAACATGGACTATGTATATATTTTGGTGACCAAAAGTCAAATGTGTCTGTTTATTAAACATGTTGGTTTGTATGAATAAAGGTAACTTGATGTATTGTTAATGGTAAATATTTAAATGCCTAATAGAGTGTAAGTATAAGTAAGTATGGTATTGTATGTTATTATATGACTGTTTTTGTTTGTTTTGGGTCCAGGTTGTTTTTTTGGAGAAAAGCACCTTAGCTTTCCCCCTACAAAACAACTTATAAAGAGGGGAGGTGTTACATACAGCACTGATGTTACCTGTCTGTCATGGGTTTGGAGGGAAAGTTCCAGCCTATGGGGAGTGGAAGGCGGGACATCAGGAGGAGGGGCTGTACTGTATATATATGTGGAGCGTGTGAGAAGCTGAAGAAGAAGCTGGAGAAGAGCTGAGAGAAGAAGCTTGAGTGGGAGTCTGTGTGTCAGACAGGGTACTACTGTGTGTCAGTCAGTACCAACCTGATAGGTTCAGGTGTCTGTATGGTTAGCCAGAACTGATAGGTTCAGGGTCTGTGCTTCAAGTTAAGTGTTCTGTGTGAACCAAACTGTGTGCATGTATGATTGAGACTAAGCCACGTTACTGTATCTTATTCACCTGATCATTTTATTTTCCCTGTGTGTTGTTTAAATAAACCTTGTTCTTTTATTTGTTTAAAAATCCATCCCTGGTCTGTGTGACTTCTTATAGGGAATGGTTGGTGGCAGCTTAGTGAAACTGTGGCATATCCCAGTAGGTCTGGGTTTGTCACAAAACCCTCTTGCTCCAGGATCTCAGGAGGAAGCATCATGTGTTTCAATGCCCCCATGTAAAACTGAAAGCCTGTGGAGGACAACTTTTTGCCCTTACGTGCTAGCTTTTGACAGACAAACGTCAACAAGTGGGAAGTACTCAGTCTTCCAGCTTAAGGGCCAGAACCAAAATGGGGGGGGGGGAGAGTGGGTACATTGACCCCACATGGAAGAAAGAGTGGTGGTGGGAAAAACTGATTCAGATTCAGAGGCTGAAGCGTGAAGAATCTTTCTGGACTCACTGACATTATACTGAATGAAACAGGCAAATGACGACTTGAACCGTGCAGCAAGTTCTGTGAATTACTTGGATTTCGAGCAAATAAGCTTCAAGCAACATATAACATGGATCTCATGTAATTTCCTACCAGCATTCCTTTACTCTGATCTTCTTGCAGTATTGCAAGAGGCTGAATTTGATTGGAAAGCATAAAGAGAGAGGGGAAAAAAGGGGGAGATGCTATAAATGGTTAATTTTGCAAATCATTTGAGATCTCTTCCAAATACAGTATAGCATTTCTCTGGCCTTAGGAATCTCTTTCCCCATGCGATGTATCCATTTTTCCCCAAGATCTGATTGACCTTCATTGTAATCAGATCATTTTTCTGTGATGAACCACTTACTTCCTATTCCTTGGGGGGGGGGGAGAGACAGTTTCTTCTTATTGTAGTACTTCATAGGTTTTTATTATTATTATTATTATTATTATTATTATTATTATTATTATTATTATTATTATTATTATTATTATTATTATTATTATTATTATTATTATTATTATTATTATTATACCAGCAGGACATTTCTGCTGATGTTTCATGTAGGAGAACGGTGAAATTTCTCCTGCTTCCTCTGTATTATCATTTTGATTATGGGTTCCCATCGGGTCCTGTCCTTTGCCTGTTGCTGCTTGCAGTGGCAATGGCTGATATTTTTCTCCTTTCTCCTTCCCCCAGTTCTCTTTCTACATCTTTCCAAAGGACAGGAACCTCCTTCATTTTCAAATGAGTGTTTCTTGGAAATCTTTTGCAGTAACAATGCTACAGTAACTCACTACAATAGAAGCAAAGTTGTTTCCATTCAGCAAATTTCTTTCATCAAACCAATTTGTTTTTCCATTCCAGTGTTCGTTCCTGCATGAGTGGCTCTTGATGCACATGTCCATATATGTAAGTTGCTTACAATGATCACACTCCTCCAACATGCAATGGCAGTAGTAGATGAGTGCATCAACAGTGGTACTAATAGTACTGCTGGTACTAAGCAATGCTGCTAAAAGTTTGTGTTTATAATGAGGAATAGTGCTGAGTACAAAATCATGAATGTTTTAAAAGAAGGGGAGCTGTAGGTTGAATCCCATCCTTCACAGATGCATGCAATTTAATGAAAATACTCCTAAAAACCATGGTTGCTGCTGTGAAATGTTTTGGATATGGCAGGGAGTAGACTGTTTTTTGCTATTGTGCATTTACTGTCGGAAAAGCAAAGGGGGAACACACTTGGGCGACATTATTATGGTACATCAGCAGGAAGAATCTCAGAAGTCTCTTCTCGACACCCCCCACCCCCAGTTCCATGCCATGCCTCCTAAGAGGAAGCCCTAGGTTTGCAAGCAGGAGGTAAAAGAGGTAACTGGAGTTAGAGAGACAGAGGAGAGCAGTGAACAGAGCATGAAAGGACATGTTGACTCTTGCGTGTGGATGCTGGCCATGCAATGTCCCTAAAAGAACCAGCAGTACTAAGCACCATTTGGAAGAAGAAGTGTCAACACAGCCCCACAGCCCTCATTATTTGTTAGGAAGCAAGAGGATGTGGCACAGAAAAACACGCAACAGAAGTCTACTTCATAAAGGGTTTCAAGCCACAGTCTGTTGCGTTCACTAGGAACCCAAGATCCAGCAAAAGGGGAGAGGGTTCTGTTAAGAAGACTGGGTCATACTCACATATGGTAGGTCTCTGGCCCCTTTGCTGTGTTTTGTTACCAAATTTAGATATTTAGACCAGTATCTCTCTACACTGTGCCTAAAGTGAAAGTGTGGAAATGTTAGTGCCGATGTATTTATAATTGGATCTTTAAAGTAAATTTATTAACTGTAAAACATTGAAATAAGTCTACAAATTTCATCCGTAAAATCACTTGGCGGTTGAATAATTAAGTTAAAAAATTAAAATAACTAAGCATTGCAAAAGGCCTCTAAATTAATGCCCCAAATAATGAACTAACAGTAATGTAAACATCTGGATATTACTCAACAAAATTTAGTGTTTTGAACATTTAATTACTAAAATAATGGATTTTATATTGATTGCTGAAATTTCTTACAAACTAGAGATAATGAGCTGATTTTTTTACTTCTAGTTGAGGTTTACTTTTTACTTACTTGGTTACACATATTACATTATTGCTAAACCATTGGAATTTTGATATCAACTTAATGTAGGTTTTTTATTGGTAAGACTCAGAGGGATAAAAGGCCTAAATCCAGCTGCAAGGCCTGACTCACTTAAGGGTGTGATCTGATAGGGACCAGTTGTAGTCTTTTCTGGTGTGAGCTGTTTCCAGGAGATCATATGACACACGGGCAATAGCACTCCAACCTGACCCTGATCCATGCCGAAGCTGGACCTTTTTGGTCTAGTGATAGGACTACTCTTTTTGGGGCAAGGTGGTGTAATTCCCAGACAAATTGGAGGTTTGTTTTAAGGAAGGCGGCTCCTAGCAAATCAACCTTTTAGAGGACGATCAGATTCAATCCTTTCTCGCTGTCTGAATGTACCCTGAATCAGCTTGATAGGTCAACACTTAATGCAAATTCCATTGATTTAGGAGTTCTGCTCTGTTTGGGAGTGACAGTCAGATTGAGGTCAAGAGCATCAGCAGAACAGCAAAACAGGGCGGTGGGGCGGTGGCAGGAGAGTTAATGATCAGGATTAGACATGGAGGTATTCATATTCCTTTATGCATAGGTGGATTCCACGGGCTCCGCATTCCCTTCCAGTCGCTGTGGAGCACCCGGTCTGCGAGCCACTCCTGGCAGGAGGCAGGACGAGCCTTCCTGCCAGGTCAAAGAGTGGTTCACCGACCGGCACTCTGGAGGAATAGGAATTTAGCGCGGAGCCTGCAGCAGCAGCAGACTGTGAGTGGACAGTTTGGCCCCAGGGCCTTGTTATTGCCACTTGTGCAGAGGTATTCATATTTATATACGAATACCCCCATGTCTAATCAGGATGCCTTCAGCCATAACAATAAATTGTGGCACTGCGCATTGAAGATTAGCCAAAATGAGCTCCTGGCTAGTGTGTTCCTTTCTCCCCTAACTCTCCTATATGTACAAGGAGGAAGTCAGAAACCTCTGCTATCGTTTTAGATTAACTGCAGTTCAGTACTGTGTCCAAATCAGAAACTGCAAGTAATAATAACAATGGTTTGTTGAAACAAGCCTGCTTCATTAACTGCAGTTTGAAATTGGCTTGCTTCACCTAACCGTAGTTTGCCCAGTTTAGACATTATGAGAAGGTGATGTTAATTTTAAAGTAGAAATAAAAGCTTCTGAATGCCTGCTTGTAACTGCATCAGGGTGTGTGTGCAAGCCCAAAAATGATTGCAGTGCGTCCCTGTAAACATGGTTTGGTATTTATTATATATGAACATGGCTATTTGTTTACTCTGGCTATTTAGAGTTAATAGTTTGCTGAAGTAAAACAATGTTTTAAGTCTCAGAATCAGCATGCTTATGCCTTTAATCAGTATGTTTGTGTCTTTAATACTTCCTAAATGCCTTTTATCTGACCACACTCACATTGGCCCAAAGTGTCTTCCCCCCCCAAAAAATGAACTGTTTGCAAGGATAAAGAAAAATGCAGAATGTTACTTGCAAATTTTGACGTAGCCAGTGGATGAGCTATAGTCAGTAGATAAGTTGGCACCTAAGTCAGCCTTCCACATGTGCATATTAATTATTGATGGCAGATGAGATTGGACAAAGATCTTCCCAAGAAAGAAGGGTTGTGGCTTAATTATCATCATTTACTGAGCGCTTCGTCCCTCTCACTTGTGGGAAGGAGGAAGTGTGTAGTAACAGAAGGAATGCTGGGTGGAAGGCCGCTTTTGATGTGTGTGCTGGAATCTTATCACATCTTTTGGCTCTCAAGGATGTGATTGGACTGTGATTGCTCTCCAGGCAGTCAGTCCAATAAGTAATGTATGTACTTATACATTACTTATTGGACGAAATAATGTACCGAATTGTATGCTTAAGATGTTTGCTGTCCTGGATGGAGTTATACGCCCATTAAAAAAAAACAGGCGCGTAGCTTGGGGGATGCTCCACGTTTCAGCGCTGGCCAGGAGTGTCTTTGCACAATTAAAAGTACATCAGCTGCGTCCGTCTCTAGAGAGATCTGGTCTGCCCACTGTGACGCAAACCCTAGTTACTTCCTGGCTGGATTACTATAATGCGCTGTATGTAGGGCTGCTGATGGAAAGTGTCAGGAAAGTTCAGTGGGACCAAAATGCAGCAGCCAGATTGCTGACTGGGGCTGGATACAGGGATTACATAACCCCCCCCCCCTGTTATAGCAGCTCCATTGACTACTGATTAGTTTCTAGGCACAATTCAAAGTGATGGTTTTAACCTATAAAGCCCTAAATGGCTTGAATCCAAGCTATCTCAAATACCATATCTCCCATTATGAGCTGTTTGAGGTGTAAAGAACATCAGGAGAGACCATTCTCTCTGTCCTTCACAGGTGCACTTGGTGGGGACACAGGAGAGGGCCTTCCCTGATGCTGCTCCAAGACTCTGGAACTCCCTCCCACAGGATCCACACTGGCCCCATCTTTTCTGTCCTTCCTGAAGCAGGCAAAGCATTTCTCTTCAGGCAAATTTTCTCTCAGTGACTGCCTACATAAGCGTGATTTTTTTAAAAAAAGATGGATTGTTATGCATTACTGCCTTGAGTGGGTCTTTAGGACTAGTGTTTACCATCTCTCTGAGAGGTATTTGTTTGTTCCTTTTTAATATTTGTATACTTATTGTTTTAGCTTTAATATTGCCTTTCAATTATGTAAGCTGCCTTGGGTCTTTTTCAAGGAGAAAGGCAAGGTAAAAATATTTTAAATTAATGAATAAAAGCCCTTTCATCAGCCTTGAAGATAGACACCTTTTAAAGTACTAATAGTCTGAAATAAATGTTTAGTTTCATAAAGCTTGTTTGCCCCAGTCACCTAGAAGTAGGCCATTCATGCCTCTGCTGAGTTTCATTCTCTAGATGAGAGGTCTCTAAACTTTTCAGTGAGAGGGCCACATCATACATTCTCCACATTTTTGAGGGCTGAAGGAAGACGCGTGCATGCATGCACTCGCGCACCTGCCCTCGTCCACCAGGCGGGCCAGATGTGGCCCGCATGCCATAGTTTGGAGACCCTGTTGTAGAGCAACAGTCTAACTCCTGCCCCACACTGGCTCATGCAAGTGATTGTTCTGTGTTCTGTTCATAAACAATATGAGCATCAGGTATGAACCAGACTTGTGCCATAGCCTCTTCATGGAACAGACACAAATATTTGTTTATTTGTTTATTCTGTATAGTTTGTAGGCTGCCTTTCTCCCAGCAGGGGGACCCCGGGCAGCTCACAATGCTAATACTAACAATACAGTAAACTATAGATGAACAAGCAATTAAACTGCAATAATAATTTAAAATCCATTAGTTGGTTAAAAGCAGATAAAACCAACTTAGAATAACAAAAAACAAAAACCCCAGCATCTGAGAACTGAGTCATAGTAATTAAAAGCATGCTTGAAGATTTGGGTAAATTCAACTGTTTGTAGAAGGATAAAAAGGAGGGGGGGGCAGCCTACCTTTCCCAGGGAGGACATTCCAGATTCTAGGAGGAGCTGTAGAGAAGGCCCTCTCTCTCATGTCCCCATCAATCGGACCTGGAAGGCAGAAAGAGTGACTGATGGAAGTGCCTCCTTTGAAGATCCAAAGGGCCAGGAAGGCTCATCTGGGGCGCCTTTCCTGATGTCAGTGCTCAAATGATGTGCTACTTCACTTGTATAATTTATCACTGGGCAACTGCAACTACTATGCAGTAGCTGAGAAAAGCATTAGCCACACACATTTTACTTTCTCCATATCCTTGAGGACATAGGAAATACTTTAAATGAACCAAAGAGATTCTGAGTGACTAAGAACCTTCAGGACCCCAGCTTTCATTATAAGAGGTCTCAGACCTTTAGACCTCCGCAGCTCCCATGAGCCGTGGAAAGCATAGTCACGTAACTGAGAGTACTAACAGCTCCAGAGGTAAATACAGCAAATTACTTGCATTACATTTTTGCATCTATTTTTTCAGCATCACATCATAATGTGTGTGTCTGCCTTGCAGTTCTGAATACTGTACATAGCTAGGTCAGAACTTGCCAGTCTCATCTTATTGCAGACCCTGCATATTTGCACAAGGTGCGTCATAGAAGAAGTGAACTCCAGCCGTGTCGAGTTTATGCAAAACGTGTTGAATGCCAGCTCCGTGATATTAATGTTTCCAGTGTGACCTTCTGTGCTGTGCATGTTGCCAAACTCTGCCTTAATCCTTGCCATCACTTTAAACAGCTGCCTGGCTTTAAAAACTGAGTCATTTGTAAACAACAGTGCTCAAGACTGCTGCCTACCTTTATCCCATTCTGCCTGGTGGTACGAGCTCCTGAGGCTCATTGCCATGTTTGTGAAATGTATTCATTCATAATATCTCCAACAGCATGGAGAGGCTTAAACAGGAACTGCTTGTTCAAGGATACCTCTAAAGAAGAACTCAGTTTGCAATGCATTTGGTTTTATGTTTTCTTCTCTGGTGCACCTGGATGTTTCCTTTCTCCCTCCCTCCCTCCCTTGGTGCCTTCCTGCTTTTTTGATTCTTCTTTAACAGATTCACATGACAATCCCTTCCATCGCCAGAAATTTGATATTATAGCAGTCCAAGAGACTTGGACTGATCAAGAAATCATCCTGCAAGGTTACAATAATTATTGGGTGAAAGCCAAAAGGGGAGAGGGCCTAGGAAGATTGAAAGGTGGGTTGGCACTTTTAATTTCAGATACTCTAAATTTTAAATGCATAGAGAAACCTCCTATGGACTCAAGGGCTATGGCAGTAGTCCTGAAAACTGGGGAAGAAAGTCTAATTTTAATAAATGTATATATTCCCCCACTCACATTAAAACAACAAATAACCGAAGCCTGGAATTCTCTAGAGATATATGTAGCAAACCTATTAGTAGATCACCCAAAAGCAAAGGTGATACTTCTAGGAGATTTTAATGCACGTCTTCGCCCTGATGATACTAGCCTTGAATTTAAGTACAAGGAATTTTTTAATGATTCGGATAACTCTTATAAATTTCTCCCTGTCCCAAGGCTTTTTAAAGACTCAACCTCAAACCTTGCAGGATTGTATCTGGCCAAAGTAGCCACCAAATTGGATCTGTACCTTTTGAATGGAACCTTTCCAGAGGATCATCCTGCGGAGTTCACCCATATGTCAGGCGAAGGATCTAGTACAGGGGTGTCAAACTCAAATTCATCGGGGGCCGCATCAGCAGTTTGGTCCCCATCAAAGGGCCGGTTCCGCGGTGCGGTGCCTGCCGCCGCCGCTGCCGCAGGAGAAGCAGCAGCGGGAGCCGCCTGGTAGGCCTCGTCGGCCTCTATCACCCCCAGCGCAGGCCCTAGATAGCTGATGTGTTTTAACTGTTTGTGTAATAATTACACAAACAGTTAAAATACATCAGCTATCTAGTTCTGCTGTTTGATAATGTTGCATGAATAAATTCACCTCTGCCTCGGTGCATTGTTATGAAGACTCCAGTGCAAATGAAGAGAGGAGATGCTGGTCCCGTTGTAACTCATCTCATCCAGGAAGAGCAGGATGTTAACTAACAAGTCACCGCACCAAGACAGGCAACTCCCGCCCTCCCTCCGCAAACCTCTCTTTGACACACACACGCGCGCACACATCCCATCACCGTGACCCAACCCCAGGAAGAACAAATCTGTGCAACATTTTCCACTGAAACAGAAAGTGGTGCCAGAAGAACGGTAAAGATTTCAAAAAAAATAAAAATCTACCTGGAGACTCTCAAAAGGAAACAAACGGAAAAATAACCCAGATACTAAAAAGGGGTGGGAGGGGAGTAAAAGTGCTCTTTTGCAGCCGCCATTTAATTGTTTAGTTTCTCCAATTGTTTAAATGTGTGCAAGAGGGGGGTGGCGACAGCAGAGCTTTGGGCTTTGCAGGACTGGAGGGTCAAGGCGCAAGAGCCCCCTTCTCCCTACCCTCGGAGGCCAGGACGAATATGTGAAATTAAAATAAAATCGGGCTCCTAGATCAACGGCGCCGGCAGCCGCGGCGTCAAGCGGAGGAGCAGCAGCAGCGGTGGCGGTGGCGGAGGCCTCCCCTTGGTTCCATGCAAGGCTCCGCCGGGCCCCTCTCCCGCCCTCCTGCCACCACCACTACCCGCCCACCCGCCCCAAAGACACGGGTGCCGCCCGGTTGAGGGAGGCTGAGAGAGGCCTCCTCCTCCTCCTCCGCTGTGGCCGCCTCCTCCTCCGCCTCCTGGCGTGGCTGCCTTCTCTCACATTCCCGGCAAGTCGGCCTTGGCGAAGGAGGGGCGCCGAGCCAGCGAGCGAGGAAACAAGCAAGCAAGTGAGCGAGGCCCAGGTTGCCGGCGGGGTGCGGTGAGGAGGAGGAGGAAACGGCGGCTGAGGCGGCTTAGCGGCGGCGGCCTTCCTCTCCTGACTCTGCAGCGCCCGCTGTTTCCTATTGTCAGTCAGTCAGTCGCGGAGCTCCCGGCCATGGCTCGCTCGCTCTCTCGCTTGCTCTCCCGCGCTCGCGTTCTCCGGCTGACGCACACGCGCACTCGCTCCCCTCCTCCCGAGAGCGAGCGAGCCAGCTGCCGAGGAGACGCCGACAAGTTTTTTTCCCACCACCATTGAAAAAAAAAAGGGGAGGCTGCAAGGCTGGCGGCGGCTCCGCGGGCCATCAGACGAGGTCTGGCGGGCCGGATTTGGCCCGCGGGCCTTGTGTTTGACACCCCTGATCTAGTACTATTGATTACATGCTAGTTTGTGCTTCTCTAATCCCACTCATAACCAGCTTCCAGGTGTTACCCTACTTAGAGAGTGACCATTTCCTCCTACTGTTTCAGGCTAAATTCTTATTTACAACCCAAATTATGACTGATCAGCCTTCTTATGAAGGCCCGCAAGTATTAAGTCATAGAGTGAGATGGTCCGCACAAATTCAATCCAAGTTTAGAGAAATAATAGAGGTCAAAGATCACAGTATTCATAAATCTGAAAAGCGGGATCACAATATACAGATTGACCCCCATTAAGATCTATAATAGTTTAATACAGGAATTAAAAAAAATTTAACTGAACCTAAAGATCACCCATGCACAAATTTTAGGAAGTCCAAAACCTGGTTTGATAAAGATTTTCAAGGAGCAAGAAAAGCCCTTATAGCCCTCTATTACCGATTTAAAAAATCAAACAACAAACAAAGACAGGAAATCCAACAGAAGCTTGGGATTCAAAAAGCAGCATACAAACATCTAATTTATCAAAAGAAAAAAGAATACACTCATTCCCTATGGACGGAAATAGTTTTAGCTGCAAAACAGAAAAACTCTTCTAAGTTCTGGCGACTAGTTAGGGACAAGAGACAAAATCTCCCCTGCCAAATTGATCCTCCAATTTCCCATTGTAAATGGGTTGCCTCTTTTAATAAACTTTAAAAAGACCTTCCACCAACACCAGTTCCAGCTGGTGAATTCAAAGATCTACCAGTCTGGCCTCCAGTTTCCCAAGAGGAAATTAAATCCCATATTGCCCGACTGAAAATAGGCAAAGCACCAGGGTCAGATGGCTTGCCTCCAGAACTTTTCAAAGAAAATATTGACTGGTGGGCACCTTTTTTAGCAGCATTATTCACCTATATCGACTCTACGGGTCTCTTTCCTGTAGAATGGAATACAGCAATAGTAGTACCTTTATTCAAAAAAGGACTAAGAGATGAGCCGGCAAACTATTGCCCTATTAGTCTCTTAAATATATGCAGCAAACTATATGCTAGGCATCTGCAGGACAAATTTGAGACCTGGTTGATCGAAGAAAATAGGATTGCTGTAGAGCAAACCGGTTTTAGAGAGTGTAGATCCACTATGGACCAATGTCTTATTATTCAACATCTTACAGAGAAATATGCGGCGAAAGGCCCAACCTCATTATATGCTGCATTAGTCGATCTGAAAATGGCTTTTGATTCAATCTCGAGACAGCAACTATGGGCCAGTTTAGAAGCCACCTCAATAGATAAACAATTGCTTCTATTGTTGCGTGTGCTATACAAAAATACCAACCTCAAGGTCAGGCTCAATAGGAAAGGGAATTTAACAGAACCGATTAACACCTATAGAGGAGTCAGACATGGCTGCTTACTGGCCCCCTCATTGTTTAATTTATATATAAATGACATAGTAGAACATCTGAATTCTCCTAGTCTTCATTCTCCAAAATTACACCAAAGACATATTTCTATCCTTCTCTATGTGGATGATGCCGTGCTTCTAGCGATAACGCCAATTGGCCTAAAGAGAGCCCTTAAGAAATTTGCAGACTTCTGCAGAAAGAAGGAATTAGAAATAAATTATAAAAAGACAAAAATTATGGCCTTTCTTATTGTTTCTTCTATTGTGTTTAATGCTCTATTTATGTAAAAATTGTTTTTATTTACATTCATTGTATTATTTTATGTTGTTAGCCACCAAGAGTGGTCCTGACCCGACCAGATAGGTGGGATATATATATATATATAAAAATAAATAAAGACAAAAGAAAATATCTTGGATTATAAATGGGCAATCTCTTGAACAGGTCTCCTGTTTTAAATACCTAGGTATGGCCCTGCAATCCACTGGGGACAGGAATGCCCATATAAAATATGCAGCCATCCAAGGGGAAAAAGCAGCAAACACCATCCTAAGGTTCTACCATTCAAAAGGGGGTCGTTATATTCCAGCAGCCCAAAAACTCTTTCAAGCAAAGGTGGTCAGCCAGATGCTCTATGGCAGTGGTCCCCAACCTTGGGCCTCCAGATGTTCTTGGACTTCAACTCCCAGAAATCCTGGCCAGCAGAGGTGGTGGTGAAGGCTTCTGGGAGTTGTAGTTCAAGAACATCTGGAGGCCCAAGGTTGGGGACCACTGCTCTATGGCACCTTTATGGGGCCTTCACCCAGTAGTTTTGACCCAATAGAGCGGATTCAGTCAAAATTCCTTAGAGCAATACTTGAAGTCCCAAGATGCGTAACGAATGCACAAATCCGATTAGAGACCGGCTCACTAAAAATGGTAGCCAAAATTGTACTAGCCTCCCTTCAGTGCTGGCTTAAAATAAACTTTCAATCACAGGGATTAACACACCTACTCCTAGAGGACAACTTCCAATCGAGCTGGTTAAAAGCGGTCCTAAATAAATTGCAAGTAATGGGCTTCTCTCCTCAAACAGTATTAAGCATGCAATGGGATGAAGCAAAATCAGCCCTTAAACAGAGATTAATGGATATGGAGAGACAGGCAGATCTCAGTAGGTGCCCCAATTTTAGAGCAACAGACATGCATAAATATCGTCCGCTCCCTATGGCCTACCTATCACAGCTGGAAACGTGTAAGTTTAGGAAAGCCTTTACTCTGGCTAGATGTGAGGCTTTCCCTTCTGCGGTGTTGGAAGGCAGATTTAAGAAAATCCCGAAGGAACAGAGATTCTGCCCTTGTGGATCTGGTGAGATAGAATCTATCAAGCACATGATGCTCAGGTGTAACAGGCATAATAAGATCCGAGGAATATATATTACACCTCTCTTAAAAGATATGGCAGGCCAATCAGATTCGGACTACTGTAATCAATTATTAACCGACCAAAATCGGACTACTACAGAACTGGTAGCGAAATTTTGGGTGGCATGCTATAGCAGACAGACTAGACAGCTAAACCCTTAGACCTTGGTCCTACATTGCTATATTTGCTGTTTTAGATATTTTACTTTTTTGTATGTCTGGTATGGCTCTTTGTAGTGCATACCAGTCTTTGAAGTTTTGTATTCAATTTTGTATGGCTTGATGCCGTTACAATAAAGTATCTCCAACAGCATGGAGAGGCTTAAACAGAAATTGCTTGTTCAAGGATACCTCTAAGGAAGAACTCAGTTTGCAATGCATTTGGTTTTATATTTTCTTCTCTGGTGCACCTGGATGTTTCCTTTCTCCCTCCCTCCCTTCCTCGGTGCCTTCCTGCTTTTTTGATTCTTCAATTTTTTGTGGCATAGCCTATTGTGGATGTTGTACTGGGTGGTCTGACATGTATGGAGACAGGCTTGGATGATACATGTCACTTCATCTGGCCAAAGCATTCCTCATATATGTAAAAAATATGCTGGTATTTGAGGACACAGTATGTCAGTATTTGGAATAAGTGTAAGCAAGCTCAGTGGCCCAGGAGTCATGTTTGTGCCCCTAGCTCCCACTATGGGTCACGTGGAGCTTGGGTACAGATAGGCACATCAGTTTGTATCCTTTTTCCTTCTGGCAACATGGGCACAATATTGTGCAGCAGTATCGGGCCATTTCCAGGTGCTTTGAATTGTAGGTACAGAAGCACAATATGCCATATTCATAAACTGAAAGGTTTGTGTGTGTGTGTGTGTGTCTGTGTATGTGTGTATTTAAGAAATTTCTATATAACAAGCATTTCTCTTGGAGAAAAATCACTCTAGTCTTCATCTATTTTGTTGTCGCCATAACAACAGAGTTTTAACAATAAAAGAATAGCCACGGAGGTTGTCACCTAAAAATCTCATGTTCAAGTTATTGTTGATTAGCAACGCAACCAATGCCAAGATAAGGGTTACTAGCAGACAGTAATAGACGCTGCTCCTCTCCCTGAGGTATTTCGTGAGATGCTTTTAAAATAGAAAACAGATCAGGGAATGGGGTGGATGCAATAGGTGTTGTTATATAAATTATACATGAAAGTATGTTTTTAAGATTGGTACAGAACTGCTGTTTAATTTCTAAAATTGATATACACTTACTTCAAACATGGTGTGTTCCTTTAGAGTGACATCCAGGTCTTAAACTGTGAAAAGCGAAATTACACACACTGGGTGTGTGCCCAGGAGAATTACATGTATTAAAAAGCCATTTTGTTTATTTTTTTTATTGTAAAATTTCCATATACATTTGACCTTAATGTCATTATGCTTTCATTAATCTTAACACATTGTGATTCAACCTATACTCATGCACTAGAGAAAACAACTACCATACTTTTCCATTATACGACACACCCCCAATGTATAAGATGACCCCGAATTTTGACCCTTGATGGAGTTGGAGAAAAAGTTAATGAGCAGCTGCGAGGGGCGGACCAGCACGGCTGCACCTGCGCCTCCTCCTGCTGCTACCAGTGCTGTCCAATCACCACCTCCAGCACCAGTGCCGGGGCTCACCTCCAGCTCATGTCACCTTGTCCCCTGCCCAAAGGGAGCCCACAAGTGGCACTGGAGGATGCGATCTGGCAGCAGCAGCAGTCAACGGGCAGCCGCACTTGGCCGCCTCTCGCTGCTGCCCATTGACTGCCGCTGGAGGCACTGTCGCTGGAGGAGGAGACTGGGTGGTGGCAGGAGGTGGAGGCGCAGACGCGCTGGGCTGCCCCTCACAGCTGCCCATTGACTGCTGCTGCCCGATCGCCTGCGCCAGTGCCAGGGCTCACCTCCAATTCATGTTGCTGCCTTGTCCCCTGCCCAAAGGGAGCCCATGAGTGGCGCTGGAGGAGGTGATCTGGAGGCGGTGGCAGCAGTCAATGGGCAGCTGCAAGAGGCAACCGAGCATGGCTGCTCCTCCACCTACGCCTCCTTTCATGTATAAAAACGACCCTCAATTTTTCCTCTAATGATTTTAGGGAAAAGTGTTGTTTTATACACGGAAAAGATATGTAGATCTTTTAAAGTGACAGTCCATTATAAATGAGCCATTGAGCTATCTTGAGACTTTTCTTGTAACTCCAACATAGATGGAATAGAACGATCATGTGCACAATAACCAGTTTTCAACAGTCTGTCGGTTAGGGCCAATTGACGCAAAACTATGCAAAAATTCAACAACAGACTTCTAGTTTTTTATTTAGATTGATGGTTTTAAAGAAGGAAGGATTGCATATTGAACCTCCTACTTGTCCATTCAGAAGAGCGACATTTGCACTGGTTACATGCATAGAGAGAAGGAGAAAGAGAGAGTGAGAGAGAGAGCATGCGATCGTGGAAGCATGGAGATTCACTCAACATTCACTTCAGTGACCCCAAAGGAATACATGGCTATTCTGCTTGTGAGGGAGGAGCAAAGGAATGTGAATTCGTCTTGCATTATATTTGTTTATGTGATAATGCTGCTGTTTTTCTTGCAATTCCAGATGCCCTTTTAAAGGGGAGGATATTGAGGAAAGGAGATAATGAGAGAAGTGTGGGGTGTGGAACAAGGGACTGGAGGTATGGCAAGAAACATAGGAAAGGGATAAATTCTGGGCTCTTATTTTTATATATACCAGCCCAATCAAAAAACAAACAAACCCAGCAGTGGTCTTCAGGAGTAGAAATATGGTATGTGATTGGAAGAAGGAATTTCTTCATTGCTCAAGACGTCTGAATGCAGAGTAAAAACGTTTCTTTGTTGTTGTTTAGTCATTAAGTCATCTCCAACTCTTCGTGGCCCCATGGACCAGAGCATGCCAGGCACTCCTGTCTTCCACTGCTTCCCGGAATTTGGTCAAATTCATGTTGGTTGTTTCGATGGCACTGTCCAACCATCTCATCCTCTGTTGTTCCCTTCTCCTCTTGCCTTCAGATTTTCCCAACATCAGGAAATGATGTTGGGAAAATCACTCCCTTTTCCAGGGAGTCTTCTCATGAGATGGGCAAAGTATTGGAGCCTCCACTTCAGGAGGAAGGTAGTAAAAAATAAATAAATTTAAATTGAGTTTTGATCCCTTACCTGGTCAGTGCCTAACCATAAGATATGTTGTTTTACCTAGAAGATAGTTATGTGATATGTATTAACATTTATAAACCACTATCTCTTTAAATTTTGAGCAAGTAATTAACATTATGAATATGGAAATAAATACAAGAGAAATCAACCCAGAAAGAGAACTATTAAGCTGAACAAGTCAATAGATCCTGGCATATTAACAAATTAAATGGGTAAATATTTCAGACAGAATAATCTTTGGAACCCTTCAGACTCGGAAACAATATGTAAAGAGGTCTGTTGTTCGTTTCTGAACAAAATAAACAAAAACTTTTTTTCTAATTATGGTTACTAAGGAAGGAGATTAACCGAATATAATCTGATGAATGCTAGGGATGGAATACACAGATTAATCATTCAGAGTGGACAAATGTTTCAGAAATGTTTCATTTCCAACAACTACACCCACGACTCCATCAGAAAGGGGGCACACAGTAAAGGTTCCCCCAAATGCTACTCTTTCCCATCTGTGTGGGAAGTCTGGAATTCAGCTTACATCTGGCTGCCCCCTAACAAACTCATTTATCTCCATAAAAAAAACAGCAACCTCTCAAAAGTACCACATCAACTGCCCTGCCAGACCTCACCACCTTAAACCTACACCACCCAGGCAATGCCTTAATGTAGTTTCCAGAGCTATAGACAAAACAGAAAGCAATCCTGTCCATTCATACAGAGTACATCTGTACAAACTATGTGTGACAAACCCAGACCTACTGGGATATGTCACACAGTTACTAAGCTGCCACCAACCATTCCCTATAAGAAGTCACACAGACCAGGGATGGATTTTTAAACAATAAAAAGAATAAGGTTTATTTTAAATACACACAGGCAAAATAAAACGATCAGGTGAATAAAATAAAGTAACGTGGCTTAGTTTCACTCATACAAGCATACAGTTTGGTTCACCCAGAACCCTTAACTTGAAGCACAGACCCTGAACCTATCAGTTCTGGCTAACCAACAGACACCTGAACCTATCAGGTTGGTACTCTGACACACAGTAGTACCCTGTCTGACACACAGACTCCCACAACAGCTTCTTCTTCCCAGCTGCTGCTTCGTCACAACCCAGTGTCTCACAGTGTCTCCACACACGCATCACATATTTATACAGTACAGCCCCTCCTCCTGATGTCC
Source organism: Pogona vitticeps (assembly GCF_051106095.1). Taxonomy (NCBI): domain Eukaryota; kingdom Metazoa; phylum Chordata; class Lepidosauria; order Squamata; family Agamidae; genus Pogona; species Pogona vitticeps. The sequence continues at coordinate 197,638,242 of NC_135783.1, forward strand.
CGCCTTCCACTCCCCATAGGATGGAACTTTCCCTCCAAACCCATGACAGACAGGTAACATCAGTGCTGTATGTAACACCTCCCCTCTTTATAAGTTGTTTTGTAGGGGGAAAGCTAACGTGCTTTTCACCAAAAAACAACCTGTATAAAATACACAACAACAGTTATACATACCATACCATATAATACTTACTTATCCTTACACTCTAAGTTAACCATAGCAATTAGGCATTTAACATTTACCATATACATTACATCAATTTACCTTTATTCATACAAACCAAATTCAAAACCAGGTACATTTAACTTTTGTCATCATATATACACATAGTCCATGTTCTTTCACCGTCTTCATTCTTCAGGTCTTCTTGATAAGGCGTCAGCAACACAGTTCACTGACCCTCTGACCACCTTCACTTCAAAGTCATAGTCCTGTAGGTTTAAAGCCCACCTCATAAGTTTGCTATTGTGGGTTTTCATTGTCTTTAACCATTGCAGTGGGGAATGGTCAGTACACAGAATAAAATGTCTTCCCCAGATGTAAGGCTTGGCCTTCTGGATCGCGTAGACTATGGCCAAACACTCCTTCTCCACGGTTGCCAAATGTCTCTCACCTTTTTGAAGTTTCCTACTCAGGTAGGACACTGGATGCTGGTCACCATTCTCATCCTCCTGGCACAGAACTGCTCCTACCCCGCTGTTAGACGCATCGGTGTAGATGATGAACTCCCGGTCGAAGTCTGGAGCACGCAGGACAGGATAGTTGATTAACGCCTCCTTCAACCTCTGGAACGCCGCCTCACAGTCGCTGGTCCACGGGATGCGGTCATCAGCCTTCTTCCTCGTCAGATCGGTCAGCGGAGCCGCAATCTCGCTAAACCTCGGGATGAACTTTCTGTAGTAGCCCACCAACCCAAGAAATGATTTGACTTTTTTCTTGGTGTTGGGTCTAGGCCAATCACGAACAGCTTCTATTTTGGCCTCTAGGGGTTTTATCATTCCTCCCCCTACCATGTGACCCAAGTATTTTATTTCTGGGCTACCCAGCTGACACTTGCTGGCCTTTACTGTTAGCCCTGCTGCACTTAACCTCTGCAGCACTAACTCCAGGTGTATCAGGTGATCTTCCCAGGTATTACTGAAGATCCCTATGTCGTCAATGTAGGCCACTGTAAAGTCACTGAGCCCTGCCAAGGTCTGGTCCATCAGCCTTTGGAAGGTGGCTGGTGCATTTCTGAGACCAAAGCTCAGGACTCGAAACTCATAGAGACCAAAAGGGCTGCAAAAGGCAGTTTTTTCTTGATCCCTGGGATCAATTCTTAATTGCCAATATCCCTTTACCAGGTCCAATGATGAGATGAACCGACAACCCCCTATGGTTTCAATCAGGTTGTCTAGCCTGGGCATTGGGTAGGCATCAGGAGTGGTTACACGGTTTAATTTCCTGTAATCAACACAAAACCTAATGCTCCCATCAGGCTTGTCCACAAGGACTATCGGAGAGGACCAAGGACTAGAAGAGGGGACGATTATGTTCTCCCTAAGCATCTCGTCCAGCTCCTTCCGCACCTTGTCCCTATAGGGTCCCGTTACTCGGTATGGGGATACTGCCTGCGGGGGTGCATCCCTTGTGTGGATCCGATGCATCACTCCCTTCACTATCCCCGGCTTGTTGGAAAACACCTGTTGATATTTACTAAGCAGCATTTTTAGTTCTTGCTGCTGGTCTTGGGTGAGTGCAGGACTGATCTTTACCTCCTCTGGGTTGTATTTTACTTCCCCTCTACCCTCCCAGAAGGGTAATTCAGCTTCCTCACTCTCAGCTGCTTTTATAGCAAATAGAACCCTCTGTTCCCCTCTGTAGTAGGGTTTTAGGGCATTCACATGAACCACCCTCCTTGCTTGGTTCTCCTCCTGCTCTATTAGGTAGTTCAGGTCTGACATCTTGGAAATGACCCTATATGGTCCTGCCCATTTGAGCTGCAGTTTATTCTCTCTGCAGGGCCTAAGCCAAAGCACTTCCTCCCCTGGGTCAAAGTGCCTCTCTCTAGCTTTGTGGTCATACCATGTTTTCTGTCTGACCTTCTGAGCTTGCAGGTTTTCTGCTGCCAGCTCTAGATTTCTCCTTAGGTCATTCATCAAGGTGTCTATGTAAGTCACAACGTCTTGTGGGTCATCCTGGGTGATCTGCTCCCAATTTTGTTTGATCAAATCAAGGGGCCCTTTCACCCCTAAGTGTGCAGCAGACATGTCAGAGTGACCCCTTTGTAAGATCATGGGGCGATACTTTTCAGGTACCACCAGCTGACTTCTGATCCCATCTCCCCCTTTTGAGATATTCCTCAGGGTCTCTCTATATAAAATCCCCTTTTCCTCCAGAAATCTCACTGGGGTTTCAGGTGTTAGCTGGGCGTCAGTCACCTGTTCAAAACACTTTTGGAGAATGGCGTCTGCCTTCTGCTCCTGTCCAAATCTGCTGTCTGTGGTTAAGGTTTCCACCACAGCTTCTGAACTCCCCTCTGCTTCCGTCTCTGGCTCATCATTACCCCCCTGAACTGTCCCTGTGGTGGCTTGTGAGCGTGTAATCACTAGCACCCGTTTCACATGTTCAGCCAGGTCATTTCCCACGAGCACGGCTGCTGGCAGAGTCGATGAAATCGCTAGCCTCCAAACTCCCCTCCAGCCTTGAAAGCTGACAGGTACCTCTGCTACTGGCAGAGAGATTACCTGCCCTTCAATCCCTGCCACCTTCATGCTCTCATTTGGGATTATAAACTCCCTAGGAATAATATCTGGATGGCACAGGGTTACCTGGGAACAAGTGTCCCGCAGCCCCCTATACTGACGGTCAAGTATTCCTACGTCCACCCCTGCTGTCTCAAACAACTGAGAATCTGTTTTTATCAGCAAGCAGCGTTTTACCTCTATAAGAGGACCATTTTCCTCAGCCTGATCAGCAGAGATAGCTGTTTCAGACTGAGTAGCCATGGCAACAGGCTCCCTCAGTGACACTGAGCCTTGCTCTTTCTGGACACAGAACACAGCTTTTGGCTTGGTTCCACTAGATTCCTGAGGCACCATTCCTTTTAGCTGCTTTAATTTCTCACAATCTGAGATTAGATGACCCTTTCCCTGACAGAAATAACATTTTCTGGTGTATTTTGATTCTCTCTCATCTTGTTTTGGTTTTCCCTCCAAAATCTGAGGTCTTGGTTTCATTTCTGAGGGCTTCCCTTCACCATGGGCCCCTCCCCCTTGCTGGCTTTTCCTTGGTCCTTGAGAGTACTTGCTGTAGGTTTCTTTGGGTTTGCCTACAGATTTCCCCTCACCCAAGGGCTTTCTTATTTGGGAAATAAAATCTGCAATCTCTGCGGCTGCTGCCACAGATTTCGGTTTCCTTTCCCTCACCTGGAATTTCAATTCCCCCTGCAGGACTGAATAGAACTGTTCCAGTGCTATCAAGTCTTTAAGCTGTTCATAGGTCTCTGTTCCCTCCTGCGATAGCCATTTCTCAAGCAGCCTCACCAATTGGGCCCCCACTTGGGTAAAAGTCTGTTCTGGTTCCTTGGTGAGGGACCTGAATCTTTGTCTCAGCTGCTCCGCATTTATCCCATGTCTGGCAAACACCAGTTTTTTAAACTCTGCAAAATCTTTCATCAGTTCCTCAGGCATCTCGGCATAAACCTCAGCCAGGCTACCACTGATTAAAGATCGCATAATGGTCATCTTCTCAGTTTCCCTCACTGAGAAGTCCACAAACGCTCTTTCCACTAGGGAAAAGAACACCTCAGGACAATCTCCCTTGTGGTACACAGGGAATTTCTTCAGGTCAGCCTTAGACAATTGGCCTCCCTCAGAATCCCTATTGTTATTATTGTTCTGGTTCATCAGTTCCAATTTTTTTAATTCAAACGCCATTTTCTCTCTCTGCAATTCCCTCTCCATTTCCATTCTCTCTCTCTCTAATCTTTCTTCTTTTTCCAATTGCCTCATCCTCAATTCATGCTGTTGGGCTATGAGTAATTTTCTGAGCTCTGGGTTCTGTTCTCCTGTGCTATCACCTTGCACTGAGCCAAATTCATCCTCAGAACCTTGGTCAATCTGGGGGTCTTTCACTTCACTCATGTCTGCTACTTGGCTTCGAGTCAAGGGCATAATCCCCCCTCAGAACAAGCTGCTTTAAAAGTCAAGCCTCAAAATAAAACGACCACTTTTTTCCTTCTTGCCTCAGAACCAGCTTTCCTATAGAGATTGCTGCTGTTCTTCAGCACTACTTGCAACAGTATCGAGTCAGAGCCTACCCCCCTCTGCTGGGCCTCTCAGCTGGCAAGCTAGCTTGCTGTTGCTACGCAGTTTTGCCTCAGCTTTTTCCCGCCAAAACTAGGCTGCCTCAGAGCACCTTAATCTAAGTCTCCCCAGTTGGCACGTTCTTCTACTAGTGCACCCCCCCGTGAGGTACACCTAGAAGATTACCTACGCGCCTCAGACTGTCCCTGACTAGACCCCCCTTGCTCTGGGCACACTTGCCAAGGCTTTGCTGGACCACTGGACAACTGGACCAGTCGTATCCCACCGCTGCCACCAATCAATGTGACAAACCCAGACCTACTGGGATATGTCACACAGTTACTAAGCTGCCACCAACCATTCCCTATAAGAAGTCACACAGACCAGGGATGGATTTTTAAACAATAAAAAGAATAAGGTTTATTTAAATACACACAGGGAAAAATAAACAATCAGGTAATTAGGATAAAGTAACGTGGCTTATCCTCACTCATACAAGCATACAGTTTGGTTCACCCAGAACCCTTAACTTGAAGCACAGACCCTGAACCTATCAGTTCTGGCTAACCAACAGACACCTGAACCTATCAGGTTGGTACTCTGACACACAGTAGTACCCTGTCTGACACACAGACTCCCACAACAGCTTCTTCTTCCCAGCTGCTGCTTCGTCACACCCCAGTGTCTCTCAGCATCTCCCTTCAGTATCTCTCCCACCACACAGGCATCACATATTTATACAGTACAGCCCCTCCTCCTGATGTCCCGCCTTCCACTCCCCATAGGATGGAACTTTCCCTCCAAACCCATGACAGACAGGTAACATCAGTGCTGTATGTAACACTATGAACCCGAATGACTGAGAAAATCCATGGTTAAGCCCGGATGAAAGGTAAATGTAAGTAATTTTGAAAAGCCAAGGTCTCTCTAACTCACTCTGCTCCCAATGGCTGTTGAGGCAGGAAAGCAGCAAGTGGGTAAAGACCAACTGTCAAGAGCTTAGAGCAGAGTTCCCCAACCTTTTTACTAGTGCGGACTGGCGGAGTCTTTGAGGAAGGTGGGGTGGCCCTTCGCGCTTGCCCTCTCTGATGCATGCGCACAGTGGTTGGGGAGCACGCGCGTGTTCCCTCACAGCTTCGCGCAGGCACAGGAGCGCCTCCCCACCCACGGCGGCAGTGGAAGCCTGGGAGTCTTTTTCATTTTTAATTTTATTTTACCCAGCTCTTGCCCATCCGTGGCCCATCTGAAGGGGGGAGCCCTGGGGAGGGGGATAGTGTCATGAGTGCAGCCGAAGATCTGGAACCTGAAGGGTTAACTGTAGCTGAGGAGAATGCTGAGCAATTAGAAATACAAACACCTGAATCGCCTCCAGATTCTCCTCCCCCAGTAGACAGGCTGAGGGCTAGGCTTTGGGGAAGACTTATGAGAAAAAGGTCAGAGGATCGCTTGAAGGCTTCCCGCAGAAACATCCGATCAACTATCCCTGAGTTCTGACAGGATGAAAAGGCTTCCAGCAGTTCAAGGGGCTGTTTTACTATATAAACAGCTCTCAGATGGCTGAAAATCCATGGAAGCAACAAGTCAAACCTCTGGCTTGCATCCACGCTCCTGACCACCTTGAACCTTGTTCTCTGGACCTTTGGCTTTGGACGCTGACCTTGGACTATGTTGTGTGTTTTGGCTTTGGACTCTGACCCTGGACTATGTTGTGTGAGTTGGTTTTGGTATTTGGATATCGGCTCTGCATTCCCTGACATAGGACTGGCTTATCGGACTCTGCTGTTGTAACCCACGGGAACATGACACGCTGCTGCCAGGAGGAGAGCAGCCGGAGCAGCCAGCTCTTGCCCTGCCTCCCGGCTCTCTCCCATCCCTGTTGCCGCCGGGCCGCAAAGGCAGACCTCCCGCCCACCCGCACGCACTCCCCTCCCCACAGCTGCTTTGCGCAAGCGGGGGGCTTGCATGAAGGAATGAGGGAGCGCTCACACCGGCGCTGACACACACGCGTGCAAAGCAGCTGTGGGGAGGGGAGTGCGTGCAAGGGGAAGGTCTGTCCTCGTGGCCCAGTCGGGCTCAAGCCACGGACCGGCAATGTGCTGCGGACTGGGGGTTGACGACCTCTGGCTTGCTCCAGCAATTATGTGACCTCAGAGGTCATGTGACACCTCTCATTATGTCCTCAGCGGTATGTCAATAGTTATTTAAATGTCTCTTACACTCTTAAGCCCAACCAGGCTGCTTGCAAGAGTGAAATAAAAGTCTTGTCCTATGGATCATAAATACTTCTGCATGGGCTGCTGTTGATCTGTTTTGTTTTTGTTTTTCTTATAAGCTCATAAATGATAAGTAGTATCTCTAAATGTGCATCCATTAACTATCTTAGTTAATGACATGGAGCTATTTACCTACCCCTTTTTAGATCAAGAGTCAAGAATGGAATATTAGAAGATGTTGGAGAACTAATTGCCATTCAAAGCACTAAAGAAAGAAAATAAATCTTTCTTTTTCTCGTCCTGATTTAGGGCACAATCCTAACTAGCCAGGCTGGCCTTAGGCTGGCTGAATCAGACTCTCACAGTTAGGAGGGAGATGCCTGTTAAAGGTACAGTGTGCTATTTCCCCCCAAATGCAAGTCCTTTCTGCAGCTGCCATGAAACCCATTGCAACACCAGTTTGTGCCGTAGATGGCTAAGCCCCTCCTAATGCATCTGGTGCAGTCAGAGTGCCCCCATGACATCTGCCTTTCTCTCATTTAAACATCCACCCACCCCACTGTCTAAGAGAATCAGAGGACGCAGCCAAAGAAAACTTACATTTATTTATCTTTGGGTTGGCCTCACATTACAGTGGTGCCCTGCTTGACGACGATAATCCGTTCCGTTAAAATCGCTGTTAAGTGAAAGTAAAAAACTCATTGGAATGCATTAAAAACGAGTGAATGCATTCCAATGGGGGAAATACCTGCTCGTTTTGCGAAGATCCTCCATAGGGGAAGCCATTTTCGATCGCTGTCTTCCGGAAATAGGTCCGGAAAAAAGTGGGAAGCCATTTTGAAAACCCAACGATCAGCTGTAAAGATCGTCTTGAAGCAAAAAAATCGGTTCCCGGAGCAGGGACCGAGTCAACGTTAAGCAAAAAAAAAACAAAAAAAACCCACCCCATAGAAACATCGTTTTGCGATCGCAATAGCGATCGCAAAATAGTCATCGTAAAGCGATTTTGTTGTCTAATGGGGCCGTCGTCGAGCCAGGGCACCACTGTACTTCCTCTTCCCCCTGGTCTAGCTCATGATTAGTGGCAAGGTTAGTGACTAGAGCTGTATAAAGTTATACTTCAGACAAGAATTCTTAGGCTGTGCTTTCCAGGGATCCTATAGTCTGTTGTCCATCTTACACAATTCTACACAACTCTACACATTTCAAAGCCTGGTCCTTTCAGTGGCCATCTTCCTGCTCTCCTTCCTGGTTGGGTAATGTTGAGTTTGCACTTGGACTCCTCCTTCTGTTTTTGCTCATGATTGGGCAGCTTGGGTCCCTTCTACAATACTAAATTTGTGGTTTATAATTGGAGGGCCAGCTTGAATCCCTACCACTGTCAATCCACCTGCCCCTTACCTCCTGGTTCATGTTGGGGGGGGATTTGAATCCTTCCCACTCTCACCTCTTGGCTCATGATTGGTGGGGCCAGCTTGTATCCGTCCCAGTGATATCTTGCCCACACCCTTCCTCCTGGCTGTTAATTAGGGCACCCTATGAGTAGTATACCAGGCGTAGGTCTTAGCAAGAACCTGGCATTTCTCATCTTCGCTTAGGAAGCTGCTCAGAAGAGTGGTGAGTAGTAATGATCTGTTGGATCAAGTCCAGGTACTTCTGAAGGGCCTCTCGGTATGGTGGAAGATCTTGTTTCCAGTTAAATAAATCAGCAGTGGGGAATGGGGTATGGGCCAGAGCTAATTTATTTCCCATTGGAAGCTCCATTAAGGGGAGTACTTTCTCCACAGGTTTAGGTGTAAAGCGATCTGGGGGCACTCCCTGTGTGGTTTGTTTAGAATGCCATACGCAGTAAGGAGTCAATAGCAGTCTGGAGCTAAACAAAACCATTGTCTTTAATAGTCAACAAACTGAGGGTTCTTAGAACTTCATAGAAGTTCTCAACAAATTCTGTTGAGTTCGAAAGAGTCTGAATATGGATGCTGAATATTGTACTGCATGACTCTCATTTGACACACAACTTTTTAAAAAAAGCAAGTCTGTTCCTATATTAATAATGTAATTATATGGTTATACATTAATTACATATTAACAATGCAGTTCTCATATTCTGTTTCCCACATCACTTGGTTCCTGTTCCAGAACCACATACTCTGTGCCTGTATAATGTACTCCATGTGTCTGAGCAAGTGGATTGTAATTGATGAACATTCATACTGGAATGAAATTGTCAGCTTTATAGATGGACAACATTGTAGTTTTCTTTAGTTTTTCTTATACTTGCAGAAACAGACTAGCACAGCGACCTCTCCGATGATCACTCAGTATATTTAATCTCCAAGGCCTCTGCATCTGCTGGGCAACCTCCACTTGACCTTGATGTAATACACGAAGCATGTTACTTGGTTGATAATGAAGGGTGGCTATTATTTAGCAAAGTGTCTCTCTCAAGAGTCTTATTTTCTTCTACAGACATAGGCACAAATGTAGAAGGTACACCCTTAGACAAACCAACTGCAACTGTGGCTGTGTCTATCTTGTATTAATTTGTGTCTCTGGGATAAAGGCAGTAATGGAGATTGTCGGGATATTTCTGAAGATGTGCCCAGTAAGTTGTTTATTTGCAGCTCCACCTGGGATGGCTTAAAATTTCTTAACAAGGAAACAAGTACGGTATGTGATATGTTGGAAAGCATAGCTGGAGGTGAGTTTATTATCTCCAGATTTATTTCTTCTATCAGAGGTATTCTTTCCCTTCCCCCTGACCTTTTCCCCTTAATTCACAGCAATAAGTTTTATACATAGTCTGGGAAAATAGCTGTACTGGACATATCTAATGGTATTTCAGTAATACTGTAATACTTTAGTTGTTTCCTCAAAATCGTCATGAAGTATTCTTGGAGGTGGTCATGGGGAATCTATAAGTGAATTTGTTTGTAAAATAGTACTAGTCTTTGTCATCCGTCTAGCCTCTTTCCAGTCTTCACCACTGACCATGTACAGTATAATATTTATGTTAACAGGATTAATAGAAGTTTTCTAAATGGAAACAAAAATCTACAGTTATTACCTGTTTGTGTGTATTTGTGTGACAACACGAGATCATTTATAACATCCACTTTCATTGGACTATCTATGAGAAAACAGGTGTACAGTGTATGAGAGAGTCCCTTTTTCTCCAAGAAAAAGCTGTTAATGAAGTTCTTGATTACTATTAAACATAGTTTCTGCAAGAAAAGCATCTTTATTAACATCAGCATAATTATTTAAAAGTTATTCATTGAGGCCAGAGATCTTCCCAGCCATGGCATACTTGTTTTCTCACGGATAGTCCATGGAATAGAAAAACGAAGTGATTTTGCATTCTGTATGTGTGTTGTTTATATGTTTGTACAGTACTGGCTTTCATGACAAATGTCAAGGGTTGATTTACAAATTTATTTTACATATGTGCCAACGTGACAGTTATGACAGTTCAGAAGCATGAAATAATTTTTGTGAATAAGAGCTATGAGTAGATTGTTTTATGTGGTCCCAGTCTGGACAGATTCTAAGGTGTGTAAGAAAGCTTTGTTAAGAGTTAGAGTTTAGTCAGAGTCTAAACTAGTCTTGTCAGAATTTGAGATTTACTCAGATCGGGACTCAGAATGAGTATGGTCTGTTCTGTGAAGAGGCAGTAAATAGAAAATGACAGCTTGAAACTTTGTTATTTTATTTTGATTTTACTTCTCCACAGAATCTGTATATTTGAGTTTTTTAAAATTAAAAATTGATTTAGTTTACAAACTCTGATTATTATTTTATAGATAGCAGTCATAAGATGTTATATCCATGTATACAACAGGTCAGTGCTTTGACACTTCTTTTTATGTAGTGTCACTAAAACGAACAAAGCTGTGTTTCATCAAGAAGCCTTGTTACTTTTTAAAAAGATCAGTGTGAAGTCACCCCTTAGCTGTGGCAGAGTTAAAGCAGTAGTGTAAAAAAAAAAAACAATGCTGGCTATTTGCTTGAGTTGGTGAGAGCACATAGTAGTCCCACAGAAGGAGTCCCTCTTCTCAGATTCAAACAGTAACCACAAACTTAGTGAAAGAGTCATTGTTCACATGAAGTGAAGATGTGTGAGTGTCTTTTTCCTCTTGTCCCATTGGGTGGAGCAACACTCCTGTAACTAGGAAAGTAGCTAACCTTATACAGTTACACTATGTGGGTGATCACGGAACAAAGGAAGGCTAATTGCCTTAGACAGAGAACAAAGGAGTTGACAGGGAAAGTCCAAGCTAGAGCCAACTGGCAACACCCTGAGGGTTCTTTTATTGACTTAGCATGATTATATAGTATGCTATAAGAGAAACAGATAGGATACTAGTTACCTAATCGTAACTAGGATTGGCTAAAATAACCCTTTGATCTTATGCTCTACCTCTAAGCGAAAGGGCAGAAGTAGGGGCTACCCCGCCTGCTGGCAGCTGCCGCTTCCTGCCAGGAGTGTTTGCACGTCACTGAACAGAATGCAGCTACAACCTTTAAGCACATATTATTTCATATATTTGTGAACTACATATAAATATTTTTGGCGAAGGCCTGAGGGCGAAGCTTTGAGACAGGTAGTTATCATGGAAAAGAAAGTTGGTATACATTGAATAAAGCAACAGGAACTTATAAGGAGTATGAGGGGCATAATTCTATACCTGAACACAGTGCGAAGCCATCCAAAGTGGGGTAGCCATGACCACAAACTGTCCCACCAGGAAGGAAGTATGTCCTGTAGTATGTTATTGGTAAGCTGTATAAGCTGAGCAAACTGATTCTTTACTGCATGACTATTACAGTGGACCCTCGACTTACGGAATTAATCCGTATTGGAACGGTGGCCGCAGGTTGAAAAGTCTGTAGGTCGAGGGTCCATTTCCCATACGAATGCATTGAAAAACCCATTAATCCGTAACTGGCCGAAGAAAAAATACCCCCACCAAAAAAGAAAAAGAAAAAAAAGAAAAATGCAAAAAGCAGCACCTTACTGGTCGGAAGGGATCCCTCACTGCTGCCATCGCCCTCCGAGGGTTTCCCCGCCACTGCCGGAGGCCTCACGGGGGTCTCTGGCTGCCACCGTCGCTGCTGCCGAAGCCCTCCGAGGGCTTCTCCGTCACCATGGAAGGCCTCTCAGAGGTTGACTGCCGCCGGCAGCGATGGCTTTCCCAGGGTACAGCAGACAACCCCCGGGATGCCTCCCATGGTGGCGGAGAAGCCCTGGAAGGCCTCCGGAGGTCCCCCTCGCCGCCAATTGTGCCTCTGGAGAAGCAGGAGCCGATCCAGTCTTTCTCCCCCACCACAAGGCTTCTCCCAAAGTGCTGCGCCTGATGGTGGTTTCAGCACTGGCGAAGCCGCACAGTGGGGGAGAAAGACCGGATTGGCTACTGCCTTTCTTCCCCACCGCCTGGCTTCTCCCAAAGGGCTTCCCCGATGGCGATTTCAGCAGCGGAGAAGCCGCCCAGTGGAGGAGAAAGGCCAGATCGGCTCCTGCCTTTCTTCCCCACCACCCGGCTTCTCCCAAAGGGCTGCCCCAATGTTGGTTTCAGCAGCGGAGAAGCTGCCCAGTGGGGGAGAAAGGCAGGAGCCGATCTGGCCTTTCTCCCCCACTGGGCGGCTTCTCCGCTGCTGAAACCACCATCGGGCGCAGCACTTTGGGAGAAGTCTTGCGGTGGGGGAGAAAGACCGGATCGTCTCCTGCCTTTCTTCCCCACCACCCGGCTTCTCCCAAAGTGCTGCCCTGATGTTGGTTTCAGCAGCGGAGAAGCTGCCCTGTGGGGGAGAAAGGGCTGGAACAGATTAATGGCTTTTCAATGCATTCCTATGGGGAATGCATTTTCGACCTACAGACTTTTCGACCTACGGATACCATTCCAATACGGATTAAGTCCGTAGGTCGAGACTCCACTGTAGTCTGAACATTTAAGGGGGGAGAAGGTGCCAGAACTGACCTCTCAGTGGTCATTGCTTGCTTTGAGGAGTGAAAGTCTGAAAAGGAGTGTTTCCTCCTCCACACCTGTTCAGATTAAACATTTCCTGACGGCCTCAGTAGGATTTATGGGATGACTGAAAACATTCTGTTTTGCTTCACATACTCACACTGGGAAGCTGCAATGGATCGTGACAATATGTATCAATTTTACAGTAGTTCTTTTCTTATGAGTGATAGAAATATTTCTCATTCTTGGGTGTTATCTTCTGATCTTAAAACTATTTTTATAAAAGGCTTGCATCTCAAGAAGGTAGTATAAAATTTGCTACCTTATTGCACTGAATAAGTGGCATAAGCCTTTGTAACAGGGAAGAATGTGCAAAGTGTGTTCCCAGGTGCGTTTTTACAGACATGCTGCCCCATCTTTAGGTGTAGCCATTCTGTTATATGTAGGGAGATCAAGGGGTCAGCCATGCCCCCACACCACCAGTCTAAAGCAAACGTGGCCATTTTGCTTTGCTTTCATTTCTCAGCCATTCTTGACAATTACCAGATCTTTTGTGGCCACCAAATATCCTCAAGGCCACCAACATTGTCCACTCTCAGTACAGAGTGTGAAAGGAGGGTCTGCCAATGTGGATGTGCATGTGAATAATGGACACCATATATTTTCCCCTTTCAGTTCTACCTGCTCACCTTTCTTAAAGACAGGTAGCTAGCTAGTTCCTAAATGGTGTATCTCGTTGGTAAGACCATATATCTATAATTATCCTATTAATGTAAAACCTTTAGTGGTGCTCCCAGGCTGATTTCCCAGCAGGCAGTGTGGCTGCGTTGCTGTGTATGTATCAATGATTCATATAATAAATGTGTCATTAAATATTGTGCTGTGCTATTGGCTCTTGCATAAATTGTAGCATAAAGAATTCCCAGTTGCACAATGAAGCAGTGGGGTGTGATGCCGGCTGAAAGTGTTTAAAATCGAAGTCTACTGTAAAAGCATTATAGATAAATATGTAGCACCCATAATTATTGTAAACTGTTGAGAGAAAACAACTGTAAATGTTTATTCCTCCCCCCCCCCCCCCCGCTATCACCCTACTCAAGGAGAAACATATTCATTCTGTAATCCTGTCTCTTCCACTTGTACTTCACATATGCCTGGAAGATCACAGACTGCTTTTGTGAGAAAAAACTGAGCTAAAAGAAGAATTGAATACTTCTCCCTTTTCTTTGTTGCCTGTAACCATTTTTCCATTCTCTTGAGTAGGTGAGCTGCTATTTCAAAGGAACTAGAGGATTAGCCATCTTTGACTTGATTCTAACCAGTAGAGATTATTTGGTGGAAGAAGAAGCAGTAGAGAAAACTCAGGGAAAGTGACCATGTTAGAGTGGAGTTCATGACTTCATAGGAAGCAAAAGCAGAGGGTAGCCAAACGTCTAGGCTGGATTCTACAAAAGCCAATTTAATAAACTGAGAACAGTCATGAGGAAGATCACATGGCAGGAAATCCTAAACAGAAAAAAGGAATCCAAAATGGGTAAGAATTCCCTTAATTTCTAAAGGCACAACTACAAACAATTCCAACAAGGAAAAAAGATGGAAGACAGCAAAAAAAGAGACCTATATGGCTTTTTAAAAAAAGCTCAGAGAGGGCCTGAAAACAAAAGAAGGACACATATAGGAAGTTGAAGAAAGGTCAGGCCACAAAGGAAGGAGAGTATAGACAGGTAGCAAAGAATTGCGGGGATGGTGTTAGGAAGGCAAAATATGAGAATGAACTGAGGTTAGCAAAAGATGCTAAAAACAGCAACAAAAATGTACAAGCATAGCAAAAGACAGAGAAAAGGAACAATGGTTTGGCTATTCAGTGGGGATGAAAAATGGTAACAGATTAAAATGAAAAGGCAGAAATGCTCGATTCTTATTTGACCTTGGGTTTTTCTCCTAAGAGACAGCCTATGACCCTCCAGGCAAATGTGAAGTACAAGCGGAGGGGACAGGATTGCGGCTTGAGATCAATAAACGGTCAAGAAATACCTAATTGCTTTAAAAGGTTCAAATCTCCAGGATCAGATTTTTTTTTCCTATAATTTTCTTGAAATCATGAAGAATGGCCGAAGTGCCAGATGATTCGAGAAAGGCTAATGTTGTTCCTGTATTCAGAAAAGGCAAAAAGAAGAAACCTGGAAAATATATACCTGTCAGCCTGATATCAATCCCATGGGAAAGTCTAGTGCAGATTATAGGGAAAATTATAGAGCAGTCACTCTGTCAATACCCTTGAAGACTATGCAGTAATAACCAGAAGCCAACATGGATTTGTCAAGAACAAATCTTGCCAGACTAATCTTATCTCATTTTTTGATCAGACAACCTCCCTGGTAGACTGTGGGAATCCTGTAGATGTAATACATCTTGATTACAGCACAGCTTTTGATAAAATGCCCCATTATACCGTGTTTCCCCGAAAATAAGACAGGTTCTTATATTAATTTTTGCTCCAGAAAATGCATTAGGGCTTATTTTCAGGGAATGTTTTATTTTTTTTTTCATGTACAAGAATCTACATTTATTTAATTACAGCCATGTCATCTTATGGTTGCTGCACAATGGTGGAGAGTGGGGTTTCACTCAAGTGGGGCTTATTTTTGAGTAGGGCTTATATTACAAGCATCCTGAAAAATCATATTAGGGTTTATTTTCAGGTTAGGTCTTATTTTTTGGGGAAACAAGGTATTCTGCATTAGAAAGATAACTAGGCATGGGCTAAATCTCTCCTTGGGTAGATGGACAGACAGTTTAAGAATCAAACTCAGTGAGTGATCATGGGCTGTTTTTTTAAACTGGGAGGAAGTAACAAGTGGTGTACCACAAGGTTCAGTCCTGGGCCCAATGTACTTAAAGATTTTTTTTATTAATAACTTGGATGAAGGGGTACAGGGAATTTGTGGATAACACAAAATTGAGTGGAATAGCTAATACCCTCAAAGACAGGGGGAAAAATTCAGAAAGGTCTTGATAGGCTCGGGCACTGGGCTGAAAACAACAGAATGAAATTTAACAGGGATGTGCAAAGTTCGACACCTATGAAAAAAACTGAATGCATAGTTACAAGAGGGCAGAGACTTAGCTCAGTAATACTACGAGTGAGAAGGATCTTGGAATTGTGGACCACAAGTTGAATACGAGCCAACAGTGCAATGCGGCTGCAAAAAAGGTATAGTATTCTCACACCAATATGTGTGATCAAATACAATTGTTTGGAGATAATCTGGGCATACATATATCTGTCTAGGTTTCTACAGGATCTCTGTGGTGTGGTCTTTCATTACTCCTTATTTATAATGGTTGCAGTAAACATTGTGCAACTCTGATACATGCTTTAAAATGAGCTACATCAAATAATGAAACAAAAATATGACTCACAAAACATTTACCTTGTTATGGTTCCATGTGGTAAGCTTATGTTTCCCTGGCTGATATTTTTTCTCAGTGTCATTCTCCCGTCTCTATCATCCTTGTGGATTTATGGCACAATTCTCTTGACTATTGTTTAAAAATCTAATGGGCTGTAGCAGTTCGTGTGATTTGGTTTACACGTGTTCCTTGTTTTATGACTTCAGCCATATTACTGTGACATGATCAACAAAAAATATATGCCATACAGACTGCCAGTGAGATTGCATGGCAGGAAGAGCAGACGCATCTGGAGGATAAAAAGGAATATGAAAAATGGTGTCAGAGATGAGCAACAACCAGAGGGTGAGCGAGATACTGAAATGTTCATATTAATAAAGGAAATATATTTACAATGTCTTAAAACTCATAGTGGCATGTGGGGAAACAACCAACCCAGCTGCATAGCCATGTACTTCAGCTTAGTCTTGCTACGCCTTACTGAGTATATATCTGTAATGCAGTTGTAAAAAGACTCTCAAATCCATAAGTCATGCGTACTTTATGGAATAAAAATAAAGGACCCATTTAGCTTTCTTGTTGTCCATTTATAGTGCTCATTAATCTTCATTCTATTTAGCGCATGCTGTATCCAGGAAATTTATAGATTGCAAGCCTCCAGCATTCTTCATGAGTTTACAGCTAATGCTAATGCCTCTTGAACTTGTGTGGCAGTATCAACTGCTCTTTCAGCCATGAAGTGAACTCCAGCCCACTGCTGCAGGAGGAGCAAAAGCCTTTTCTGACATTCCATTCCCGTACAGAAATCAGAATATACGTCAGGTTGCTCTTGACTCCTGTTCATGATTATGATTCATTCGTATTCATTGTCATCTTCGTCTCATTTGGCCATTTTCTGGTGGATCCCTTATCATGCCTGCGAAGAGCAAGTGTGAGTAACTGGGTGAAGGGAAAAACTGGCAAACTGTCTAACCTCTACTCTTGTTCATAAGGTGGCCCATCCTTCCATCAATACCTTGATTGTCAGCCAGTCACATCTATATCTCAGTTAGGATATTTTGTGTGTGGAAAAGGAATGTTTTGCTCTTCTAGATGTTCTAGATTGTTCCATCTTGTTTTTCATTATACAGTAGGGATCCCTGTATCCACAGGATCTGTGTCTACAGTTTCAGTTATCTGTAGTTTACCACAGCGCTATATACAAGGTGCAAAGGGGTGGGTCTTGTGGTCTTTATCCTACCCTCCTTGTATGTTGCATATAGGTTTCGCTACTATACACAGTTTCAGGCACTCACGGTCGATCATAGAATGGATCCTCCGCAGATATGGGGATCCTACTTTACAATTGTGTCTGTGCCAAATAGCAGCTTTTCCTGTTTCCTTACACTTCAGTTAAAGCGAAGGGCAAGATGTATAAGTTAACGCCTCTCACAGGGCTTTTAAAGAGCAGGACATATGGGCAGCTAGAGAAGGTGCGGAGTGATGAAGAGATACATAACAGAAGGAGGAAAATCCCCACCAAGTACAACACTCTTAGCCACGTTTCAGGGTTAGAGTTACTGTATTTTCCATGTATAAGATGCCCCTTACTTTTCTAACCCCAAATTAAGAAATCAATATTTTAAACATACAACAGAATCCATTTTTATTTAGTAATTAGGTAACATTTACATACCAGTACAGGCCCCACCTCCAACTAGGTGTTTTCCAATTGGTTTGTTCAGCATCAGCTGACATAAGTTACATAAGGCTTGTGATTGGAGGAAGCTAAAGCTCCTGACTCTAGGAAGCTAAGCTTTGTGATTGAAATTTTGTTCTCTCCTCAGCTTACTTCCATGTATAAGACACCCCTCAATTTTTAGTCTAAAGATTTTAGGAAAAAGTAGTGTCTTATACATGGCAAATATGGTAGTTTTAAAAGGCAGCTATTATAATAATGTGTTGTCAGATTGATTCCAACTGATGGCGGCCCTTTCCAATGTTTTCTAGGCATAAAATACACAGATGTGGTTCACCATTCTCTTCCTTTGGGGCACTGTGGGACCACATAGCTTGCCTAGGACCGCACAGGCTGCCTCTTCTCTTGGGAGGTACAGTGAGGAGCCAAACTCCAAACCTTGCCTGCATAACCAAGTGTTCTATCTCACTTCAGCCAGCTCCAAAAGTGTAACCAAAGGAAATTTTAAAGGGCCTGAGAATGAGACAGTGTAATGGAAACCTCTTTCACAGGGAAATAAAACTTCTGGGAAATTGGAGGTCATCTTTGGCTCAACATTAGCTTCAGTATATGGGCAGCCAGGAAAGCTTCAAAGTGATGAAGAGGTACATTAGCCTCACCTCTGTTTTGATGACCAGTTGCTTTTATTGCCATTTGCAGTGTGAGTGCAAAACAGAGAAAGCGCTACAGGACAGAGGCTGAAATAGCACTACAATCATCGCTTGTGATGGGCCACTGGCAGTGGAGCTTCACAACAATTTTTTATTCTCCCCTCATATAATTGTAAGTCCAGGAACCTCCGGGTTTTGATGGGACAAACCAAAACAGCCTAATTAGCAAGACTTTGCTAGGGGGTTTTCCTTTCCACTGGACACTGTGGTTAGCAGAGCAGGTTCAGTTTTTGTGGAAAAATTCATAGTGTTATCCTTTTGTTGGGAAGACATAAATTGCCAAAGGACAGTGTCAGGGCCTGATCACACAAGGCAAATCTTCACTAGTTGTATCCAAGTTAGATTGTTGTATACATTTCTGATCACAAAACTCATGGCCATTATTGCATCATGTTCCCACCCAGTGGTGTTACTGTGGTTTATTTCCCCCTTGCTTGGGAGGGTTGTGTTATTTTGTTCCAGTGACGTATCAGATCATTCCTTGTCGGTATTGCATGTGTGAACATCACTTGCACTGGAGAAAATGGAGAAGGGAGAGTAGCTACGACTAAGGCGCTACCTCGAAGAAGTCTGCCTGCTCCACAGGGCTCAGCACAGGGGCAGTGGGGGGGGGGTTAAAACTGGCCTTTGCCAGAGAATGAATGGAAGCATGGGCTGATGAAAGCCACATGGAGGAGCCTCAATGGTCTCATGGGGAAACTGTGGGGCAGGAACGGGGAATGAGGAAAGAGTAACATGGGAGGATGAGTGCCGTGGGCTTCTCACCCTGCAAGGTAACTACCAATGCCCCAGCTCCCCACAAAGCCAATCCACAGAATCCAGACTACGATCTAACACAACTGGAAGTCACCAATGAAGCAAAGGGCCCAGGAAATCAAGGTAAGGCATAAGATGCAAGAGTTAGGGGCTTTAGCCCTAAAAGAATTTCTATGACATGTCTCTACAAATATAAGGCAAGGAGCTGCACTGCCCCAGGAAACAAGAGAAGGAAGAAATCGGTTGCACAACATAGCCGGCCATAACATTTCAAATAAGAAGAAATAAATCGGCAACGTTAAAACAAATGGGAATGTTCGTCCTGGTATATATATCACGTGACCACCATTAAGTTTAACAGAGGTATGGAAAGGATTGTTAGAAGTGGGGAACATTAGCGTCATTTGATCAGGCCCTCTGCTGAGTTATGGGAGAATGGCAAAGAAGAGGCTCAAGCAAGATAAAACTCTGGGGAGGCAGGGTAGTTGCATTGCCCTGTCCTGAGACAACTACAACTAGTTCCTCCTGTCACCCTCAGTACCACACGAGAAGGGCCTTGGGTCGGAGCAAAGAGCATAAGGAACTCCCAGTAGATTAAATCGCAATGTAGCAAGAGCGTTCACATCTTACAATGTCAGGTCTTTAGGTTATACTTGATCTAGCGATGTCACTGGGTGAGTTGACTTCTCTCTGGAATCAAGTTGCAAGCCTTCTCCTCAGCTGTAATTAGAGCTAAGCAGTCATGTCAGAGAATGGGATTTGTTCAGGCTTATCGCTTGCCTGCTGTCTCTTAGCACCAGACATCACAAAAGCGCTGTGATGAAATGGAGGAATTATTTATGCCTAGATATGTAGTTTCACATCTAATGCCTAAGCGCTGTCATGGACTATAATCTTATAACCAAGGTAAGTATTAAAGGGTCGCTTTTACACACAGTGAAGCTTTATACTTTTTTTGTTGTTTTTTCCCCTTTTTGTCATTGTATAACATCATTAAAATGTGTCACGAGGAAATAACAGCTTGACTAAAGGGTGGTGGTGGGGAAGAGGTTGAAGTTAAAACTAATTTATGAAATGGGCTTTTCTAGCCATGTTCAGTAAATGGATAGGTTACAGTAATTCTTCTTACAATACAAGAGAAAGCAACAGAATACAGTGGTGCCTTGCTTAACGAGCGCCTCGGTTAACGACGAATTTGCATAGCGACGGATTTTTTGCGATCGCAAAAGCGATCGCATTGCGATGTTTTTGATGGTTAAAAATCGCTTTGCGATGATCGGTAAGCTGTTGCGCTTACCGATTTTCGCATAGCGATGTTTTAAAAAGAGCTGATCGGCGGCTCCAAAATGGCCGCCAGAAAAAATGGTCACCCGCTGTGTTTTCGCGCCAATTCCTTGCATACCGGGCAGCGAAAATGGCAGCCGTATGGAGGATTTTCGCTTAAAGGTGAGTTTTAAGCCCACAGGAACTCATTAAACAGGGTTTAATGCATTCCTATGGGCTTTTTCTTTTCACATAGCGACGAATCCGGATAGCGACGATTTTTCCAGAATGGATTATCGTCGCTATGTGGGGCACTACTGTATACTATTGCTCTGTAAAAGAAAAGCAAAACCTGAGCAGTTTCCATAAATAGGCATTCAAGATTCTTATATCCAAGATCTTCTCAACCAGTTGGTGAGAAAACTTTTTTAGATTTAGGCATCCTTCAGTCTTGAGAGACTATGGTAGCGTGCTCTGTATGGAGGACTTGGAACAGCGTCTAGTGTGGCTGAGAAGGCCAATTCGAGAGTGACAGTCCCTTCCACACTGAAGACAAATGCAGTCTGTCCCCTGTCCAGCTCCCTGATTTTGCTACGCCAATCGAGCAAAGACTTAGAACCAGTAACTGCTACTTCCCATGTTATTTCGACACTGTATGTGAAGCTGGAGTGTCCTCTGCAGAGCACAAAGCCTGGGTAAAATAATATGGAGGATAGGCTGCTACCCAAGTAGCAAATCCTCCCTGTCCACGTCACTGAAATACGGTGGTGCCTCGCTTAACCAGCGCACCGTTTAACAACGAATCCGCATAGCGACACGTTTTTTGCGATTGCTAATGCGATCGCATTGCGATGTTTTAATAGGGAAAACATCGCATTGCGATGATCGGTAAGCATTTCGCTTACCGATCTTCGCATTGCAATGTTTTGGGAACAGCTGATTGGCAGTTCCAAAATGGCTGCCGGGTCAACAAAATGGCCGCCCACAGCGTTTTCACGCCCTGCCCTCGCTTATCAGGCGGCAAAAATGTCCTGATGCGTAAAACCTTGGAAGTCAAAGAAGGTTTACTTTCTTTTTCACATGATGGTATGTCCAACTGAGATTTTCTTACCCCCATCTTCCACAGGCAGCAAGTATACATTATGGCTTCTATGTACTGTATATTCTAGTGTTTATTTGATGCAGCAAAAATGTTTGTATGTGTTAGGTAGTTGTGTGTCTGAACATACAAAATCAACTTTAATCGGACTGTTTGCTAATTTATCGCAGGTGTTTCCACGGTGGTGCCCTTCAGATGGGTCAGTTACAATTCCTGTAACTCCCAAAATCTAGTGGCTATGATGCGAACTAGAGTCTTACTTGGGAAAGTTAGTACCTGTGGCTTTTCAACTTTTGGGCAGATGTTTTTCCCAGTTCTGTTCCCTAGATCCTTTAAATGGAAGTGCTGGGAAATAACTATTCGACTTCTCATGTGTCATTGGTAATAACGGTGGTAAAATAATTTGTGTTTTAAAGGGCCAGTCTGTGAGTTTATAATCTGGTTCAATGACTTGTACTGTTTGCTTTCGAAGCCTTCAAAAATAAGATTTTCAGGAAGGCCAGTGTATTCCTGGTACTCTCTCAAGTAAATCATACTTGTACAGCAGGCATCATATGTTTCCTAAATATAGCCAGAACTGATTTTTAATTTATGTAATTGCTTAAGCTTGACAAAGAGCCAGCTCTGATAAGCGTGCATTTATATTACATGCTGCAGCTAGGGAGAACTTCCTTTACTTGTGATTATAAATATTGAAAAGCAAATAAGTACAACAATGTCAGATGTCAAAATAGCAGATGTCAAAATGAAATCCATCCTGTGTAAGGCAGCGAATGTGAAAATTATTATGAACATCCTTTTGCAGAAAAAAACCCTAAAAATTTAGTAAGTGACTGGCAGCTACTTTTAATGAATGAATCTTTTTAAACTGCCATTTGAAATGTTGGCTTCTGCCACTCTGAAGATTGTTCCAGGCTTCCTTACCAGTTTGTTTGTTTTTTTAATATGTATATCATAAGATAACCGCAGTAAAAGATGTAGAGAGCAATGAAGCTTGAGTAAATGTAAGCACTAGAAGGCATAGGTTTAATATAGTTTCTGGATTGTTGCTGATAACTTTTTCAAAATAGACCCTTGAAGAAATAACAAAACTCTCTTCAAAGGTAAAATAGTAACTGTGTTCTTAAGCTGAACTAAAGTATAAGAAATAGTTTACTTTTAGTTGCTCTTGAAAAGTTGTAAACACAATAAATAAATAAATAAATAAAAGTAATCTCAAAGGCTTTCATGGCCGGGATCTGATGGTTGATGTAGGTTTTTCGAGCTGTCTGGCCATGTTCTGGAGGTTTTTCTTCCTAACGTTTCGCCAGTCTCTGTGGCCGGCATCTTCAGAGGACAGGAGTCAGAACTCTGTGCACCTGAGAGTGAGGGCAAATTGCAGAAATAAAGGAAAATACAAAGTGTCATTTCCTTCAGAGATATAGATCAAATATTTTTATTATAACTAGAAAATACCTTAGGTTAACATTCGTAGCCATATTTGACTTTGCATACACACACTCACAAATGCACGCACACGTACAAGAGCAAGTGCCAATCCAATGTGGCACCTCCCTCCTATATTCCTCACCCCATCAGCACCAGCTTTGTTTCACCTTCTTCAGGCCCTATTGTAGTAGAGCACGAAAATTCAGAGCAGAACTTGAAAATATATCTTTTGGACTACATGATCCAGAATCCCTCAGCCAGAGTAGTTACTGAACATGCTACCCAGGGGATTCTGAGAGCTGGAGTCTGAGGAAGTAATTTTGCCAGTCTCTGCTTCCTAATGACTGGGAATTGAATACATCCATTTCCTGTGCACATTTGCTGAAGTGTAACACCCAAATCGAAAATCTGAATAATATGGCAGCCATAAAACTGAGTGAGTTTGGATGTCGGAAGAAGAGCTACAAAGAGATGTGAGTGAGTAGGGAAAAACTTGTCTTAACGGCCAATATTTCTATATCGCCTTTTAAAAAAGACGAATGCAGGATCCTTGCTAGGCCAGACCAAAGCTCCTTGAAGCTCAGCATTCTGTCCCCAACATCTGCCGGCCATTTGTTTACAAGATGTTCACAGGCAGGATAGGGCAGCAACCCGCCTCTGTTGCTTTCCCCAGCAATATCCCAGTGGAAATCTATGGAATACATGCCAGTGAACTGGGAAACTGAGTTTTGATATCATTACTGATAGCTGTCAATATTCTGATCCCACATGCTTCTATTTAAGTCCTTTTTCAGGTTGTTGGCCCTTCCTATACCTTTTTAGCTGCTCATTTATGTATTTGTGAATGTGGAGTACTTTTGTTTTAAGAGGGTTGTAGGAAGCACTGATTGGGCAACAGTGAGAGTAAAAAATGATCTTCTCGTCATAGGCTTTGGCCTACTAGTAGTTCTGGTCACAGGGTATATATATGTTGAACAATGCCCTGTTTGGACCCAGCGTTGAGGACTTGAGTCACGGAACTCATTTTCAAATCACACCTAAGTCGCACTGGTGATGCGACTCTGGCTTGACTGATATTTCCTTTTCAATGACTCCAATGCGACTCGTGGCGTAGAACCCACTCACCCGATCCCTTTTTCCTGAGGGAGGGAAAAGCTTGTTTTTAATAGGGACTAAAACTCTGGACTTGGCACCAAAGATACGGAGGTGAACTTGAGACCTGCTCGCATTCCTGTTGGGATCATATATATGAGTCTTGGTGTTTGACTCTAGAAGTCATGGATATGCTGAAATTGAACTGTCTGAGGCATAAGCAACAGACATTACAGGGAGATGCTGCCTTTGCTTGCAGTTACAGTCAGCACTCACCAGATGGAGCAGGGCTGGAGAAACTGCAGGCTTTGGGATGTGTGGGTCTGCAACTCCCACCAAGTGGGGCTGATGGGAGCTGTAGGTTAAATAAGTTGAAAGACCAAAAGCTTTCCCACCCTTGAAACAGATAACCCAACTGGTCCAAGCCACTCCTAATTTGCCTTTATCTTCAGTCAACTGCAGTCTAGAGAGAAATGAGCTTCATGTGGCCTGCAGATCACCTGCAACTCTTAAGCCATTTTTGCAGTTCCAGGGCTCCTCAACCTATATTTTTTATAGCTGCCAACATTTGATGGAGTGGCTCCCAGCCGCATTCCGGGCTTTGTTGCCGTTCTGCACCGTTTATTCCACTTTAAACTGTTTTGTGAAGAATTAGCGCTTGCTACTCTTCTGTCAGTCCAAAAATACATTTTTTTCACCATAATTGTGTTAATTAAATGAGGAAAATTCAATCAGAGTATTTATTTACATTTCAGTTTAGAAGTTGGGAAATCATAGCCCTATGATTCTCTAATGCCTAAAGAGTCAGTAACCATCAAGACAAGTAATAGAGAATAATAAGCAGTTAGAAATTAAAATAGAAATACACACTCTAATGGAAACTTCCTCATCTAATTCAGATATGGCTATGAAATTGTATTTTTTGAAGGAAAGAGAAGAGTAAGCAATATTTCTTCCTTTAACTTAAAATAAAATGAAATAAACATCACAGAGCTACTGAAAAGCTCAGACAGCAGCTAGGAGTTCACACTGCTGAATTTTTTTGTGGATTATGCTTCCCCTCACATTTCCACACAGAGAAGGAAATTGTTTTTATGCCTTTCTTGGTCCTGTTATTTAAGTTATAGCTGATTAAGTGAGGTTTGTTTGATTTTTAATATTCTGGCTTTAATTCAGTGGAAAGAGATGCACTCAAATAACAACTGGCTGTGCAGATGATTTTATCAGGAAAATTCTTGGGCCGTGATTTCATGAAGTAAGACCCATAACAAGAGATGGGTTGCACCTCACAGTGGTTGGAAATAAAAGTGTTTGCTAAGAGTCTTGGGAACCTGGTCATGAGGGCTTTAAACTGGATCTTGAAGAAAAGGGAGATGATAATTCAGAGGACAGGAGGGTACGAAATATCAGTGATGCACCAGAAACTGGAGGAGTAGAACCGGAATCTACCAATGGACAGGAAGGACAACAAGGAAGCAGTTCAAGGTGGTCACCCATGGTTTCAGATGTCTCTCTATCAATAAATAACATGTGAGAAACAACATGAGGTCGAACTCTTAACAGAGAAAAGCAGCTATAATTTAATATAATTTAATTTAACCAAAACCTGGTTGCAATAATGACTAGAGTGTAGCAACTGAAGGATATAACTTTTTCAGAAGGAATATAGACTGATGAGAAAGAAAGTACCATTATACAGAAAAGACACGAATACCTATAGGAAGGTCCATGACTTGGAGCATAGCTGGCTGGTAGAGAGCATTTTGGTAAAAAGGAAAGGGGAAGTCCAGCATCATCACGATGTGCATTCATTCCAGACCTCCAAACCAGACTACACACTTGGATGATGCCCTCCTAGATCAGATTATCAAATATTTGAAGAAGAGAGATGTAGTAGCAGTGGGAGATTTCTGCCACTCTGATACCAGGATTCCTTGCTTTGCCGACAACAGCTTCTTCTTAAAGGCTGAAGAAGTGAGAAAAGGATTCAATAACCTTGATCTGCTCGTCACCAACAGGGGAGAATTGGTCAACAATATGGAAGCAGTGGACATGTCCTCCTCGGATAGGTGATACAGAGGAAGGTCGGAACTGGCATAATATGACATGCATTCTGGATTTTAAGAAGACTTATTTCTGGAAGCTTAAGGAAATAGTGAGATCTCATGCCTAGAAATACTTTTAAAAATGGAAATTTGTTAGAGGTGGTTGTGAACACACAGTCCCATGGCATACAAGAAGGGAAACTGTGAGGCGTCTAAAGAAACCAGGGTATCTGCACATGCTGCTTTCAGCTGAAATGCGATTTGAAATAACATATATAGGAGATGAAAAGAGGAACGAATTAACAAGGAGAAGTGCAGACAAGTACAGTGGGGTCTTGACTTAAGAACGGCTTGAGTTAAGAACATTTTGACTTAAGAACCACTCTCATAGGAAAATATTGACTTGACTTAAGTACTTAGATTTGAGTTAAGAACTGAAAAAAAAACCACGTGGGAGGCAGGGAAAGTGCAAAATTTGAACTTTCAGTTAACTGTTGGCCAGTGAAAAGGGTGCCTGTCTGCTTCCTCACTCCTCCCAGCGTTTAGAGAGTGGATTGGGAGACAGTCTTCAGACTGCCTGGTACTGCCTGGACTGTCTTTTCCCTGCCTTCCCTGAACCTTTCTTGACCTAAGGAAAAAAGAAACAAAATATCCCCCTCTAGTGGTTGAAGGCGGAATAGCAGCTTCCCATTAGTTTCTATGGACGGAAAAGAGCAGATACGGATCAAATGGTTTTCAATGCATTCCTATGGGAAATGCAGATTTGACTTGAGAACTTTTTGACTTGAGAACCGCCTTCCAATACGGATTAAGTTCTCAAGTCAAGACCCCACTGTAACAAATTCATCGGCTAAAGCTCAGAATAAGCTCTGGCTTGCAAGACAGATTTTAAAAAAACAACAGAAGTATTTTCAGCTGTGCTCAAACCAAGTAGTAGAAGAATGAGGAAATATTCACTCCACTGCGTGGAAAGAATGAAGAAATGTTAAACAAAGTGACAAAGAGAAGGAAGGCCAACTCAGTATCTGCTCCCTGTCTTCTGACAAAAGAAAAACAGTACTTGGTCATGTGGGAAGTGGAATAAAGAAGGCAATGAATGAGGGGAACTGTTGTCCAAGGTGGGTAGAGAAGTGGTATGAAAAGACGCAGCTTCTTTGAATGAATTCAGGACTCCAGGGCCAAATGAGCTACATCTGAAGGTAGTAAAGGAACTTGCAAATTTGATCTCGGAGTTCCTGCCAGTAAATACTGAAAATTCTTAGGGAGCAGTCTTTTCTCAGAAGACCAGGGGTGAGCAAATGTTATTCCCATCATCACACAAAAAAAAAAAAAGTGAGGGAAGGAGGATCAGGGCAACTACTGATCAGTGAGCCTGACATTAATACCAGGAAAGGTTCTAGAACGAGTAATTAAATAGTTGGTCTATAAACACATAAAAAAGAATAGTGTGTCAGTCCCATCATATTTTTTCCATCTAACTATTTTTTGTTATTGCCAAATCCTTTTATATTTAAGATTGAATATTATTCTGTCAAAGGAGTTGCAACAAAGATTATCAGGACATTACTAGAAAATAAAAATCCTTATTTCTCTGTAGCTGTTGCTAAATTTGTTGCTGTTATTCAGTTCTCCAAGATAATTGAATCGCCTTATGCTATTTAAATATTTTGGCTTTTGCTGCTCAGGAGCTTTTCATCAGCTTCTAAGGGAGGGAAAGAGAGAATACGGTGGTTCCTAAAGAACCATTATGGGTTTCTCAAAAACAAGTTACACAACTAATCTTATCTGTTTTGGCTATTCCTAATATATATAGAAGTACTTGATAGATTGAGGAAAGCTGCAAAGGTTGTGTATCTTGATTTAAGCATAGCTTTTGACAAGTTCCTTTACAATATTCTTGGTCAAATTTGGGCTAGAGGATACTACTACAGTAGAACCCCCTCTCTGTGGGATCACTATCTGCTGATTGAAAATCATCCTCTGTATATATAAGGCACTATTTACTGCCTGAAAATAATAAATAAATAAACCCAGAAATATGTATTTATATATATATCCAAGGCGTGTTTACCAGAACTGGCCACTAAAGGGTGCCAGAGACCATAGTATGTATAGGGTTCACTATTTCCACATTTTTCGCCATTCATGGGGCAGGGGCTTAGAACCGATCCCCAACAGATATTGGGGGCCTGCTGTGTTGGGTGGATCTGTAGCTGCTTGAAAGACTGTACCTAAAGAATGCTCAGCAATGATGCCTCATAATTCTGCTGTGAAGTGACAACTGGGATGCCTCCAGGCTCTTCTCTGCACTTGGTGTGGTTCAACATCTTCATGAATAACAGAGTAGAACAGATGCTTGTCAAATGTGAGGATGCCACCAAAGCTGGAGGGTAGTTAAAATTTCAGAGGATGCAGGCAGGATTCGGGCAGATCTTAACAGATGGTAGAACTCAGCTGAAAAGAACAAAATTGGTTTCATCTATACAGATGATTTTAAAAAAATAATACATAGAACATTCTACAGTTAGACAGAAAAAAATATGGTGCAAGAACATAGGATGAGTGATATCAGGCTTGGCAGTAATACATGTGAAGATGATCTTAAGAGTCTTAATAGACCACAAAATATACCTGAGTCAACTATGTGATGCAGTCGCATACATGTTAATATTTCCAGACGGAAGACCCCAATTAATAGATTCAAGTTACAAGGAAGTTGGTTTTGAGGAGCTATTACAGAGGACCTCCTCGCAGTAAGAGCAGTTTGATCATGGAATGGATTGCCTTTGACAGGTGGTGGGTCCATTGAATCCGTGGGGATTTGGTGAACTAACTCCTCCATACGTTCTTTAGATTCAAATGGACTTACTCTGGCAGTGACTCAATTGACTAGTGACTAAAGGAGACCCATTTGAATCAGTGGAATTACAGAGGAGTTGACTCATCCAATTCCCACTGGCACGGTAGATCTATTCTAGTATGACTGAGTATGCTAGCAACCAGATTTCATTAGTGACTCTGAGGAAGCACTGCAACAGTTTCCTTTTTACACACACACACACACGCACGCACACACGCACACACACACACACACACACACACACACACACACACACACACACACACACACACACCAACAGGAAGCAAGCCAGAGAAAACTGATGGTGCAGTTAAATAGCTCCAAAGCCCTTCTCGGGGGTAGGGAGAAAGCAAAATCTGAAAGTACGCAGATTTGAGTTGTGCAGTCCAAAAACATGGAAGTTCCAATCTCCAAGAGAAGAGCTTTGATACATAGATGGGTAGGGAGAACTGTTAGGAAGAACAACACTAGTGGCAAATGCATAATCTTACAAAATTGGAAGTCCAAGAGCACCCTGAGTATCAGCTGCCCAACTAAAACCTCCTAACACGGGCAACCCATAAGAAGATGCTTCATTCCACATGCCACCAACACCCCCCCCCGAAAGCCATATTTCACCCCATTTGGCAAAGTTTTCTAAAACAGTACAAAAATAAGAAAGCTGTGCCTGTAATAGCTGTGTGGTAGTGGATAGAGGGATGGACTAGGGCTCTGGAGACCAGAGTTCAAAATCATACTCAATCGTGGAAGCTCACTGGGGGAGTGGAATTGTTAAAACCACTCCTTTAAATGTCTCACTTACTTTGAAAGCCCTATTAGGGTCGCTGTGAGTCGGTTCCAACTTGATGGCACATAATAACAATAATAGCTGCTGAACACAGCACCATGCAAGACAGACCAATGAACAACAATACCAAGGGTGGGCAGCATTTGGCCCAAGCCCCACCACAAAATAGATCAGCTCTCTAGCCACCCCTTTCCTCCACTGTTCTATTTTTCCTCCTCTATGTCCATGCTTCTCTCCCTTTGTTTCCCTCTCTTTAAAAAAAAAATGAACCGTAAGAAGCAATTTTCAATAAGTGAAAACATATCACTGGAAAACATGAGGAAAACGTTGTTGGGGTAGGTGGATGGTAAGGGAGAAAATAAGGAGTGCTAATTAAGCTTGACAATCCAAACAAACTCTTGATAAAAAAAAACATTAAAACCCACAACTTTTCGTCTAGATAATGTGGTGTTTAAATAAAACTAAAAACAGCAGTGTACATGTGAACATGACAACATATTTCTTCTATGAAAGCATTGTATGAAATGGTTGAAAAGGTCTGGGTGGGAAATGATTGAAGCAGGTCAGGATTGAAATGTGATGTCAATCCATGGACCAACAATAACTTGAGTTAAAATAGAAAATACAGTTATTGTGTTTTTGAAGACATATTCCCACAGATGGTGAAAGGTGCCCTTTAGTTGTAGCATGTGATTTTTCCTGACTTCTTATGTTGCGCTTGCTTGAGCCTTGAGATCTGATCGCTGACTGGATGATGTCTGATTTTTGAGGCTCCTCTCTGTGGAGAAACTCCATTGTGAAAGGGAAATGCAGCCTTCCCCTCAGCCAGAAAACCTTGCTTGAACCCCTTTGACTGGTCAAGTATCCCTTTCTACAGCAACCACAGTGCCTTGCAGAAAGAGCCACTCCAGAAGGGGCTGAAAAGGAAATAATCTTTCCTCTCTCTGCTCCCCTTTCAGGAGACAGATGTGTTTTGCCTGTATTTATAGGCATGGTTTAATCCTCATTTTTCAGGATTGAAGAGCTACATTGGTTATTCAGTGGTTTGGGACTGGGATTCCTTGCATGTTACGTCTTGTATAATATTCTGTTCAATAAACTACACTGGATTCCACAGAAGACAGAATATAAATACTTTATATGGATATTTGTTCCTGAGGTTTACCAATACTTTAAAAACAATCTGTGTTTTCTACACTAAATTGTCCTTATCATTAAAATGCTAATTAAATTGTAAACATCTGTTCCATTCAAAATTGTAATGAACACTGGCAGCCGATTCTTTCTTGTGCCAGTGTTCTTTCTTGCTGGGGTCCAATTTGCATACAAATTTGATTGGGCATTGGTGTAAATGGGCCTGACCTTTAGAGGAAATGTTGGCGGGGTTCTGTTTTTGATGTGATGGTTCTTGATGGAAGGGAATATAGCCAGCCCCTCTGGTTATGTTTAACCTGCTGGTATTGTCAGGAATGTTTAGGGAGAGAAAGAGGGAAACACTGTTTTGACAGTGCCCTCAGAGTAGAAGGAACGAGAAGAAGGTTAATATATATTTGCAGGGGGGGGTGTGTGTGTGTGTGTGTGTGTGTGTGTGTGTGTGTGTGTGTGTGTGTGTGTGTGTGTGTGTGTGTGTGTGTGTGTGTGTGTGTGTGTGTGTGTGTGTGTGTGTGTGTGTGTGTGTCTCTCTCTCTCTCTCTTCTAAAGCTACAATCCTGTACAGATTTCCCTCTGTATAAATCCCATTAGACATGGAGGAGGGGGGACTTGTGGGAATGAACATACATAGGACCATGCTCTAAAATAAAGCAACACGCCTACAACCAGCAACATGACTGTTGATCCTACGTTGCAGCCTCCTCCCTCCCTAGCTCTTCTCGCAAAGGATCCATTACCCATCAGCCAGCTCCAGCTGAAACCTTCAAAGTCTCTCCCACTCCTTCTGTCTCTGCACACTTCTTGGAGTAACTAATGTTGCTCCCCCTCCCCCTGAATGAAAACTCTCTTGGGTATTGTTATTTCCAGAGCTGATGTCCTTCAGGAACACTCCCCCTTTCTGTTAACCCTTTGCCCTGTTGATGGATAACACTTAGCCAAATTGCTGTATGGTTCAGGACAGCTTCACTCAAACATGTTTCCATATGCAGATGGATGATCGATAGCCATCAGGGATTCCTAACAGACTGTAACATTTGGTAACTGGAAGGAAGATGATGCCATTAAATCAAATATGTGAATAACATACTGGACTCTATGGAGCTAATAATTCAGAGTAAAAGCTATTAAAACTTCAGACATTTTCTGCAGTTTACTTTTCCTGATGATGTATTTTTCACTGCAGGCTTAAAGAGGATGATATTTGCATGTTAGAGTGCCTTTAGCATTCCCCCCTCCCCTTTTTTTCCTCCTTTCGTATTTATGAATACACTTGAATAAGCTCCTGACTTACAGATAATTAAGCACAACTGTCAATGTGCTTCTCAAGCTTATGCAAACTACCAGCACTGACTTACTTAAAAAGATTTTAAAGAAAGTTTTGCATTCAGTAAACAATGGGGGAGGAAAGGCAATAGTATTTAAGCACATTATCTGTCAGGGTAAATTCTTCTCAAAGTAGGAACATATTCAGCCAGGTGAGGATATTAAACAACGGTTTGTGATTATTCCATTTTCAACTTTGCAATCATCTTCAAAATGCTAGTCACCTCAGTGCTTGGAAGACATGGGTGTGGACTCCGGAACAACTGCCCATACCACCAGGACCCAAACAAGTTTATTAATGGCAGAACAATCATCATACCTGTCTCAGAGATGGTTTAATTAACAATGGGTATTTTTAATGTATTTTTAAATTGTAGTCATATTGAACAAACCTGGACTTTTATTTTTAGCAGCCCTGGAGTGAGGTCATGGTGACTGAAATAAGATGCTGTATTATTTTCTTTTCCATGTTGTTGTTGTTTAGTCGTTAAGTCGTGTCCAACTGTGATTGGGTTCTTTTGAAACAAATGGCAGTTCCTCACATTTGGTGGGAAGAACAGGCTGAGACCGAATTAAAGGATTCTCACTTTCTATTTTATTAACACCCAGAGTATCAGCTATAATGCCAACAGGGTAAAAAAAAGACAAATCTGATAAATGTCCATAACTAGTCAACGCAGACCTTTTTTTCAACAATACAGTGGACCTTCGATTTACAGATGGCCCTACTTGCAGACTTTTCGAGTTACAGACTTCTCTGGCCACAAAATTTAGTTTCGACTTGCAGCAGGAGAATCGACCTACAGATCGGGGGAAAAAATGGAATAAAAACGGCTGGTTATGGATTAATCAGTTTTCAATGTAGGTCAATGGAGCCTCGACCTTTCGATCTGCAGCCACCGTTCCAAAACGGATTAATTCCGTAAGTCGAGGGTCCACTGTTGTCCATTCACTACGGGGCTGGACCAAACCGTTCACGATTGGTAATCTTGCGCAGGGGAGCATTCCTCATCGTGCATACCATCCCACAGCACGGGTGACGTGGCCAGTCTCCTTCCTTCAATGGGGTGTTGTATGCTGGATCGGGGCGTATCACCTTTCTCCCACATCCTTGACCATGTGAAAACACTATCACAGTCCATTCCTGGGTTTCGTAGACCATTTCTTCTTCCCTTGGAACTTCTGGATTTGGAAGTAAGCCTCCACTTTCAGATTGGGAAATTCTTTAAGTCGGTCACATGCTTTCTCATACCTCTGATTACCTTTCTCAGATTCTACTTCTGTCTTGCTCCCTCACCTCTCTTTCTCCACTACTCTGCTCCCGAACCTCCTTTCTCCCCTTCTTTTATGTCCTCCTCCCAAAGAGAGAGTTTTAACTCCTTCCTTCTCCCTCCTCCACTAAGCAGAATTCTATGTTCTTCTTCCCTTCCCCTAACACTCCTGTCATTCCTTTTATGTCACCCTTTTTGATATCTTTTTCCTCTTTTGCTGGTCTCGCTGATGAGGATAGCACACTTGTCTCCTGTTCTCCTTCACACCGACTATTCGTGACCCCATGGACCAGAGCACACCAGGCCCTCCTGTCTTCCACTGCCTCCTGGAGTTGGGTCAAATTCATGTTGTTAGTTTCAATTACACTGTCTAGCCATCTCGTCCTTTGTCGTCTCCTTCTCTTCTTGCCCTCACACTTTTGCAACATCAGGGTCTTTTCTCTTCTCATGAGAGGGCCAAAGTATTGGAGCCTCAGCTTCAGGATCTGTCCTTCCAGTGAGCACTCAGGGCTGATTTCCTTCAAAATGGATAGACTTGATTTCCTTGCAGTCTAGGGGACTCTCAAGAGTCTCCTCCAGCACCACAATTCAAAAGCATCAATTCTTTGGCAGTCAGCCTTCTTTATGGTCCAGCTCTCACTTCCATACATCGCTGTTGGAAAAACCATAGCTTTGACTATGCAGAGCTTTGTTGGCCAGGTGATGTCTCTGCTTTTTAAGATGCTGTCTGGGTTTGTCATCACTTTCCTCCCAAGAAGCAGGTGTCTTTTAATTTCGTGGCTGCTGTCACCATCTGCAGTGATCATGGAGCCCAAGAAGGTAAAATCTGTCACTGCCTCCATATTTTCTATTTGCCAGGAGGTGATGGGACCAGTGGCCATGGTCTTAGTTTTTTTGATGTTGAGCTTCAGGCCCTTTTTTGTACTCAATTCCTCCTCACTTTTTGGCATCAGAGTGGTATCATCTGCATATCTGATTTTCCATGTTCACAACATATTCAGGATCTTACCCACACTGGAATCTCTAGAGATGTGGCCCTATCCTTCCCCTACCATTCTTTCCCTGAGATGGATGGCAGTTTCCAAAAAGGGGGTGGGCATGCACATTCTGAGGGCTGATGCATGGCATCAATGAGTAATTAGAACACAAAGCACTGGAGTCAAATATTACAATGGGAGTGTCTTGTTGCTGTACCTATTGAAATGTCCTTGCACAGTCTGTGGAGGAGAATCTCTGAGTTTTTGCGATGTGTGAAGCAATTGTACCAAGGGGATGGTGCCTCTTGTCTCCTTACCAGTCAAGTTTTGCTGGCCCTGAAGAATGCAAGGTTGTGTGCCTCTAGCAAAGAACAGCAGGACTACTCATTTCAACTCTGATTTCCAGTTCTTCTTCTTCTCTCTTTTTCCATTGATCACCAAGTTGCAAGCATATGTGTTCGGTATGAGGCCTTTCTATATAGCTTGGCAAGCCATGGGAGCCTGGGAAGAAGCTCATGGGACTCCATTGGAAAGTTATTTTTTGGGCTACAGCTCTCAGAATGCCCGAGCCCACATGGGGACTGGCCTTGCAGACTGGGGGGAATCCTGAGACTTGTCATGGGAATATATTTTCCCCATCTTCGAAAGGGCATGGCCTTTTCATTTTGTTTTATAGAGAGCAAAAAGAGTACTGGCTGTGAGCTGGCTCTTCAGTTCATAATAATGATGACATGGTGCTTTAACGTTCTCTGTGAGGAAGGGGGTGGGGAAGCATGCCTTTGAGGTGCGAGGAATGTGGTTGCAGACTGATGGAAGGCGAATCACTTCACTCTGAAAACTCAGGAGCTTTGGCATAATGAGGGAAGGCAAATTACTGCTCATTAATATAAGAATTATAGAGAAATATGGAGAGGAGCATTCAGCAACAGATTACCAGATGAGACTAATGGGAGTTGGGGCCGTATTGATGAGCCGAGTGAAGAAGATAATAAACCGTGTGGTCTGAACTTTTTTTTAAAAAAGTGGGGGAGGTGGATTATGAAGCTGTTTGCTTGCCAAATAATATAACTGATTCATTGACTGGGGTTGTGAGAGAGCAGATAGTGAATTTGGTAGCTATTTTGCTGGAGCTTGAAGGCTACATAATGTTAGCCTAATGGCTTTATGACACCGCTATGATAAATATAAATGCTTTTAATAAAACCTACGTATGTTTTCATGTACTTGATTTTAGTAATTAATAAAATCCTCAGTTAAATGTTTAATTAATTGATATTATC
Source organism: Pogona vitticeps (assembly GCF_051106095.1). NCBI lineage: Eukaryota > Metazoa > Chordata > Lepidosauria > Squamata > Agamidae > Pogona > Pogona vitticeps. The sequence goes on from NC_135783.1 coordinate 197,673,842, forward strand.
TAGAGGAATCACATGGCATCCATTAACTACAGAACATTATGCAGTATGTACTTGCTAAGCAGCTCGCTCTTTCTGAATGGAAGTTTTTACCTCTTGGTTTCTTGTTGAAGAATGCTCTCCTTCTCATAGAAGTGCTTAAGATTTTAAGATTTTCATTAGCTGCATGGGGGGGGGCACACTTTTTTGAGCTTTCTGTAGAAAATCCTAAGTTATGTCAGAGACTGAGGTTGCCTTGTTAGATAGTTCAGCTTATAATTTGGGGGTGGGGTTGGAGGAGGGCATGGATGCTCCCTCAGTGTCATGGATGTACTTACTTGTGGTTTATGGTTAAGCCATATGCAGTTTACCACTGGATGCCTTTTAAGATACTGTACTTGCTAGAATGGGTTCAGGATAGAGAAATGTACATGATACATCCATTCTGACTATGGAAACTTGTACATCAAGATGTCAGGGATAGCCTGGTGAACAGTGCATATAGCCATGACATAAAATTGATAAATCAAATGTTCTGTGTTTCCTCTTTTATTTGTGGTCCAAAAGTGGCAAGGCTGAGCATCAGTGAGGCACTGAGGATGTATTTGATACTTGTTAAAATATTGTTGAACTTTATCCATACAACAATGTTGTTGTTCTTGAAATGCCAAGAACAACTGGATACTACACAACATGTTTATTTATATTAGATTTATGTTCTGCTTTCTCCCAAAAATGTTTGGTTCATGATATCTTGCAATAATACTGAGTAATACAGTCACATATAAAATACAAATTAAATGGAAACATTAAGAATTTAAAGCACAATTCAAATCACACATCAGTAAACGAAATAGCACTTATCATTTGCAAGTCCCTTCTCCTCCCACAAGTGAATTTAGTTGCCAAAGACCTGCTTCAGCAAGATGTTTCTTTGCCAGCAAAAGGACAATAAGAAACTGGAGGCAGTAAAAGAAGAGACACAGGAATAAAACTACAGAAAGAAGCATAGAGTTTTGACAAGCAACAAAGAACTAGAAAAATTGTGAAGAAGTACTGAAAAGATTCAGTAATTGTACTTCGGAAGACCAGGAGGCATTAGAAGAAAGGTTAGGTCTTCAGTCATTGGTGGTATTTAGGCTTTCATGATCACTCACATCTAAAAAAAGGAGCAGGTCGGGAAACGGGAGATAAGAGCCAGACAATGAATACATTTGAAGATATGTAATAATCTTAAACTTGATGAGAATTGGAAATACTGTACAAGCCAGCAGAGAGAAATCCAAAGTACTGAAATATGGTCATATATGCATGCATAAAAATAAGAAACCTTACAGAAAGTACAAGAGAAATTGACTTACCATAAGAACAGACAATAGACAGAAGAACGAGGTTGTAAGCATTTGTTAATTGAAAATGCTGAGGCATCCTTCAGCCTCGAGAGACTTTGGTAACGTGCTCTGAATAAAGGATTTGAAACAGTGTCTAGTGTGGCTGAGAAGGCCAATTCGAGAGTGACAATCCCTTCCACACTGAAGAAAAATACAATCTGTCCCCTGTCCAGCTCCCTGATTTTGCTGGTTTCGGGACTGCCTCTTTGCCTCGGCCTGCGACAAGGGTCTCTTCAAAATGGGAGAGGCCATGATGCACCGCCTGCCTCCCGGCTGAACACTCAGATGTCAAGGTTTCCCATCTGTTGAGGTCCATTCCTAAGGCCTTCAAATCCTGCTGTCAGATATCCTTGTATCGCAGCTGTAGTCTCCCTCTGGGGCGCTTTCCCTACACCAATTCTCTATACAGGAGATCTTTTGAAATCCGACCATCAACCATTCTCACGACATGCCCAAGCCAACGTAGACGTCGCTGTTTCAGTAATGTATACATGCTAAAAATTCCAGCTCGGTCTAGGACTACTCTATTTGGACCTTTTTCCTGCCAGGCGATGCCAAAAATGTGTCAGGGGTAATGCATATGGAAGGTACTGTATTCAGCTTCCTCTCCTGCTGTGCACAAAGGGTCCAGGACTCACTGCAATACAGGAGTGTGCTCGGGACACAGGCTCTATAGACCTGGATCTTGGTATATGCTGTGAGCTTCTTATTAAGCCATACTCTCTTTGTGAGTCTAGAGAACATGGTAACTGCTTTTCCAATGCGTTTATCTAGCTCAACATCTAGGGAGAGAGTGTCAGAGATCGTTGAGCCAAGGTACACAAAGTCATGAACAACCTCCAATTCTTGTGTGGAGATGGTAATAGAGGGAGGTGAGTCCATACCCTGGCCGATGACTTGTGTTCTCTTCATACTGATCGTTAATCCAAAGTCTTGGCAAGCCTTGCTAGAATGATTCATGAGTTGTTGGAAGTCCTCAGCAGAATGGGCAACAACAGCTGCATCATCGACGAAGTAGGTCACACATGCATTTCAGCTAAACTTTGGTCTTCGCTCTCAAGATTAAAGAGCTAGTCTGGAGATATACACTTTCTCTTGCTGATCCAAAACCGTGCTTCAGCATGACACCATCGAAAATGATGAAAGAGAAATATTTAAAAAAATACTGCCAGGCTCTTTTATTTGTAGAAGAACAAAACTTGGGAAATCAGAACTAAACAAAAGCAATAAGAAGAAATGAAACAAAATGAGGTACTCTTCTTAAGGTGCAACTTGCCAAAATGAGCAGGGTGCCACAAGGAATTACAAAAAGAGTAGGTGGAAATTTAATTTTTATTAACAAAAAATTAAAATTGCAATAGCGATCTAAAAATCAAATGTTGTCAAATACAGTACATGATAATTTAATCTGAAGCAGTGGTTCCCAACCTTGAATGTCCAGATATTCTTGCACTGCAACTCCCAGAAATCCTGGTGGTGAAGGCCTCTGGGAGTTTTAGTCCAAGAATATCTGGGGGACCTTAAGTTTGGGAACCACTGACCTAGAGGATTAAAATAGTGAACAAGAAGCAGAAGGTCTAAGAGAAACTGTAGGAGCTCTACATGTTAAGGGACTCTAGTACAGTGGTGCCTCGCATTACGACGTTAATTCGTTCCAGCAAAATCGCTGTAGAACGAAAACGTCGTAATGCGAAAAGAAAAAAACCACTGAAATGCATTAAAACCCATTTAATGCGTTCCAGAGGGCTGTAAACTCACCGTCCAGCGAATATCCTCCATAGGGTGGCCATTTTCGCTGCCTGTGCAGTGAGGAATCCATCCCAGAAAACAGTGGGGGACCATTTTGTTTACCCGGTGGCCATTTTGAAACTGCCGATCAGCTATTGGAAAATCGTTGTTTTGTGAAGAATCGGTTCCTGAAGCAGGGAACTGATCATCACAAAGCGAAATCCCCCCATAGGAAACATTATTTTGCGATCACAAAAAGTTCATCATAATGCGCTTTTGTCGTTAAACGGGGCAATCGTAAAGTGAGGCACCACTGTACATAAGGGAAAAATAAAGAAGACATGTTAAGGAGTAACAGCTGCAGTAGCCAGAAGAAGCATTTTAAAAAATCCTAATGTTAAGAGAATAGGACCACTTTCTAGTAGTTTAGTAGCAAAGAAGTAACAGTAGTTAGCCACAAAGGAAGAAATAAAAAAAATACATTTTCTGCCGTCTATATTTTCCACTCACCCACTTACTGTGTTGTGAAGTAAAGTATGAGTACGAACTGTAACTAACTTGAAATTGTTCTGAATAAGGGCAAGGAGTTGAGATGGATTAGCTAACTAGGTGATACCCCATAGTTACGCACCAGCAGAAATCTAATTCTTCCCATATGCTCTGCGCCATGCTTATTATGAAATAGGCACTATTACTGTTTCCCCAGACAATAAACACAGGATGGTACACATCTAGGAGTAATGGTTTGCATCTGAGAGGAGTTGTGGCCAGTGAGGAGTGAAACCCTGAAAAGGGTTGAATGTAGGACGTTGCTAGTTGAAGAAGCATCAAGGCTTGACTGGAGTCAAAAGAGGTGTCCAATATTATGAACCAATGCCATTCATCCAGGTTTTCTGCAATCTCGTGTATTGTGTTTTCAGATAGTACAAAAGGTCCTGGCATCTTCAGTCACGTTCCCGTGTACCATGTATCCTTATGCACTTCTACCTGCAGCTTCCGGTGGAACTTACTGTACCTCACGTCATGCCCATCTTCATAAAATTCACACATAGTGGATCAACTGCAACACTGCTTTCCAAGCTGGACATGTTTTATAGTTTTGTTACAACGTGCTGCTTCTCTGTACTGAGATGTCTCTAAATGTGTCAGTAGAACAGCTACATTTATCTGGTGTAAATATCCTATCTCTGAGAGGCACTTATAAATACAACAGCACCAAATTATGGACAGGCAAAATCTAAACCGCCCTTTGGTGGCTAGAAAGCATTTCCTTCTGTTTTAGTTCAGTATAAGATTCTGTAGGCAGTGATCACCTAAGACGCCAATGAACAGTGGAAGCATCGCAGTCTTAGAGGTGTTCATCCATAGTACTCCGGTTAGGCACAGCACTCTTTGTATAACAGGCCTTTGTTATAGTTGTCAATGCAGTTTAGGCGCTAGACATCATTTGTGCAGAATCTGAACACTTCTGATGATGTAGACTATGTGAGTGGGTAAAATGTGGCCCAGTTTTCAAAGGACCCTAATAACCCCAATTGAAAAAAGGTGCAAAATGCTATTTTGCCATGTAATGTTTTTTTTTTAACCTTCCAAGCATTCTCATAAAATGGTGATCTGGAAACCAGAAATGCCTCCCCCCCCCTTATATTTCTTGAAAATCCAGGGATCTGGTGTGGGGCAGAACATTGGTCCCAGGACTCCACATTTTCCCGCCTTGGGTGTAAGCATCCTCTGTGCTCTCCTGTGAAAGCAATAATTTCAGAATTGCATTCATTCTTGCTCTGGATTCTTAATTCAAACAGGATGCATTGGTGGAAGATGGTGGTTTGCCTGCAATGTCTATGAAAGTTTTATTTCCAATTTTATTTCCTTCCGCAGGTGGTACGTGCCATACTGCAACACTCCCCACCCTCGTCCGAACACCTGCACTCGTGATGCAGCCCCCTTTGGATGGCAAGCCGTATGTGTCCTTCCCAATGGATGGCAGCTCGACTGTTGGACTCTTCCCCAATTTTAACACTGTAAGTAGTAAAGGTTGCCCTTTTTTCTCCATTACTTCTTTGCTTTCTTTGCTATGCACAGCGAAGGACACTCCACCGTGTTCTTGTTGATGAGGGACCACTGATTTCACAAGAAAATTGTCCTTGTGGTCACTGCCGGTTTCTGTGGAGCTGGGCATTTTAGCCATCGTGTTGCTTAGTTTTGTGTCGCTTCTCGCTAATACAAAGTGCTTTCTCTGTGTAGTGGATTTTGTGCTCTATTAACCAAGCATAACTGTAATAGAAGCCTCTTTTACAAAGTATTGGCTGAACTCTAGTAGTAAATCACAACTAGAATAGGCCCATTGAATTAATGGAACTTACGCAGATGTTGAATCACACTAAATCCCCACTGATTCAAGGGACCCAACTCTAGGTCCCTTGAATTTCAGCTGTTGTGTGATTCCAGAGCTAGGAAGTAAAATGTTACAAGTAACATGATTATCTATACTGTGTTACTATGGGAAGTAACAGGAGTATAGCAATGGTTCTGTTTTTAAAAGATGCAACACGCAACAACATTGTTAGTTATCTCCCATGTGCTTTCCTTGTATGTGAACGTACTACAAAATGTTTGGGGGACATTTGAAAGAGATTCAGATTTTCCTACTTTTGTAGGTATAGAGGGTTGTTCTTTAAAAGAAAGGAAAAGCAATAAGCAATGTAATTAGTTACTTAAAATGTAATTCTAACAGTCGAAGGTTATGTTATGAAAATTTCCAAATGATATGCAATGCTACAAATGTGAAAAACCTATAATAAAAATCTATTGCATCTCATGAGGCCAAGCTATGTCCAACCCCTTCCTTATTGTTTGCAAACCCACTTTTTTGGCATCTCTCTAGATGGCACCCATTCACTCTCTTGATGCCACCTATTCACACTTTTCCTGCATATCTCTTTATGCTACTTTTGCCGAAACCAGTTTGGGTGTTCTGCCTTGTTAGGCAGCTGCTATTAAATACAGTAGTTGTTTTATATTCCCTCTCTGTTTGCATTGACGCTCTAGGTCTTGGTCAGTGAAGAAAGAGAACATTCTTGTTTTTCCTTCCAGCATGCAGTCTGTGTTCATGATAATCTGAATTGCTGTGCCATGTATTCTAGTGTCACATTGGTGATCGGCTTTGTGAGTAGGGCAGGTGGTGCAACCAAATGTGGGAGGTTGAAGTGGGGGGAGGAAGTGAATAGATGAGTTTCCAATTCTATGATTCTCTGGTTTTATATCTATCTCTTGGTTATCTTTCTAATGACAGTGTAGTCAGTTTGTATATGTTTCAGTGCAGAATTTTACAATGTTGCAAAACAATACATACAGTACTAGAGCTTGCCAGCAGTGTTTTGGGAAAAGTGGGTCTATGGTAAGAAGCCCTTTCCCTCCTCCCTAAAACCCGTCATGTTCATCTGTTTAACAAACAACACTATATAAGTCTTGGTTCAAATGTGTCCTACTTATCTTAAGCATATCCATTCTCCAATTTCTTCTGACATGTTTCTCTCCCATCAGCAGGCTTCATTTTAAGGATGGAAATTCTGCCTCTTCCTGCAGGAATTTCCCCTTGCTCTTCCTGACCATTTGAATTCCCTCTCCAATCTCTCAATTGCTTCATCAGTCTTCATCTCCATCAAGTGCTGGAAGATTATTTTTTTACTTATTTATCATATTGCTCACTTTCCACTACAAACCAGGAGGCAAGAATTACCTTTCCTAATCTCTGCAAAGCACCCAGCCTCTTTCTGGAAGTTTAATAAATTAAGAGGAGGGTGCAAAAGAGACACAAGCATACAATCAGAGTAATCACAGGGTTAATACTGACTTGTGTATAGCATGTCAGTCTGAAGGAGAGCAGTTCTTTTTCCTCTCCTGGGGTCTTGACTTGAGAACTTAATCCGTATTGGAAGGCGGTTCTCAAGTCAAAAAGTCTGTAAGTCAAGTCTCCATTGACCTACAGTGCATTGAAAACCGATTAATCCCGTAACAGGCCGTTTTTGTTCCATTTTGGGTTTTTTCTGGTCTGTAAGTCAATTCTCAGTCTGCAAGTCAAACCTAAATTTTGCAGCCAGAGAAGTCTGTAACTCAAAAAGTCTGTAAGTCAAGCCGTCTGTAAGTCATGGGTCCACTGTAAATGATCAAGCATCCTTCTAAGCTGGGCATACATGTGTGCATGTGAGTCTCTGCCTCCCTGTACACAGCTCTCTTCCTCCTCCATGCAGCAATCACGTTTAACTCCTTCGGTTTCAGTTGCAAAGGAACCCAGCACACGGGGGTGGTGGTGGTGGCGGCATCATGCACGGACACAGGGTCAAAGTCGTGAGAGAGAGAGACGGAGCCTGGGTGGGGCTGAAAATTAGAAGGTGCATTGCAAATGTTATCTCCAACCATATTGCTGGGATGTTGGGGCATTTATTTTAGGTGCAAAAGATCAGTATTCTACTTTTAAAATCTTAATTGTAGCAAATGTTTTCTTCATATTTCTGAAGATGGATTCCAGATAGCTTTATGATCTATTAGTAAAGTATGGTCCAGAGAATGTTCATATAAAACAATATTGTACATTAGTTAAAAACTCATGTTTTATGTATTTACAGAGCCAGCATTGCCATGTTCTACAATTCAGTAGAGACCTACTGTGTAAAGAACAAGCTCATCACAATAAAAAAGGAGAGTGATTCAGGTCGTATTGTGCATAATGCTGATCAGTGAGCAAATACAACTTGCACACTCATGATAGTTGTAAGAGAGTCAAAACATGATAATGGTGGCTGTAGTTTCAGCAGGCAGAAACTAGATTATCAGCCCTGCCAGTACAGAACCAATACCAGATGTTGCCTTCATAAGGTAGCGTTCTGTATTTGTGCACCTGAGAGAGAGAGAAAACAGGGGAGCTTCCTGTATTACTTGCAGACAAATTCTGCTGACAGGCCTAGCAATGCAGTCTTATCATGAAAACCAGGATATGCAATATCTTTAAATATTAATGTGTTCATTTCAAAGCAGCCGAATCGGAGGATCTGATAAAAAATATGTGCCACACGGTTATTTAAATAGGGATGACAGTCACTAGAGTGTTTCTTTGCTTCTGTCCGTTATGTAGGAAAAAAAATTCCACAAAACATCGATAAATTTTTTCCTATGACATATACATAATTTCTCTAAGTTTCATGGGGTACTGCTGCGAAACTGATCATGAGCATGCACGTCATTTGTTGCGATTAGATGGCATCAAGCACCAATGGTCCAGTAGTATCCAACACCAGTGGAATTAAGACTTACTTCTCCAGACATTTCTTCTGCAGCCTTGCCTGCCACTAACCTCGTATGCTCAGCTCCACAGGTCCCTGGATCAGGATTTTTGGGCGCTGCAGGAGAAACGGGGTTGGTCACCCCTTCTGGCAGAAGCACTGCAATCCAGTGAAAGTAAAGGGCTTAATTCTGACCATAGTGCTCAACAGATTATGGAGACCTTAGCAAAATAATAACACTCTGACTTGTTCTTGCCTAGAGGTGAAGGATCTCATCGGGTTTGAAAATTCCTTGTCAGATTGATTTGGTCAGACACCCTAATTTGACACAGACATGGTCAAAAAGGGTGAAGAAAGAAGCAGTTATCTTTCCATAATTCTGTGGCTCGAGCCCCTCAGGCCAGGTGAACAAGTAGTTGTGGTAAGGCAGTTTGGAAGCTCAAAATGGAGACTTTTTTTTTTTTACCAAAATGTCCATCCCATGGTTATCGGAAAGAAAGTGTTGCCTACAAAAGATTTCTAAAGTCACATCAATCTGCTCATTTGGTCTCACGGAATGTACAGTATGTTCAGTTCCCCACTTTGCATCCTTGGGAGAAGAGCCAGCCTGTACAGCCTTTTGCAAGCTGCAAAATTCCAGAGCACCCTCAGAAGGAGAAATGTGAAAGGTGAACCATTTCTGAGTGGACTGCTCTATACCAAAGGGAACTCTGGAAAGGGTCACCATGAGTTGGAATTGAGATGACAGCACCAGATGTTTTATTTATTAAATTTGCAAACCACTGACATGCACATTTCATCAACAAAATAACACACAAAGGTAGCTTTAATATTTTTTGTGTATATTAGATATATATTACAGTCGTACCCTGCTTTACGATTATCCCGCTTAACAACGAATCCGCTTGATGACGATATTTTTGCGATCGCAAACCAATGGTTTGAATGTGGAAAATCCACTTTGCGATGATCGGTTCCCTGCTTTGGGAACCGATTTTTGCTTTACGATGATAAAAACCAGCTGATTGTCAGGTTTCAAAATGTCCACCGGGTGTACAAAATGGCTCCCACTGTGTTTAGCAACCATTTTTCACTTTATAGGCACCTGAAAATGGCCACCCCTATGGAGGATCTTCGCAGGACGGTGCGTTTTCAGCCCATTGGAACGCAATGAAACGTTTTCATTGCATTTCAATAGGCTTTTTTATTTCGCTTTGCGACGTTTTTGCTCTACAGCGATTTCCCTGGAACGAATTAACGTCATTAAGCGAGGCACCACTGTACATGTATTTATAAAAGCATTATATAAAAATGGTAAAAAGATCTTTAAAAGGAGGCTTTGCTAGCATCTAAGCACATTACATCATCCAACAAATAAGCATCTTCCTGTTTACTTTGATCTACAGGATTATTTATAGTTTTATGGATTAAAAGACCTTTGTCTTTAATCTTCTCCATTTATGATTTAGGTTTGATTTTTTTTTTTGTTCAAACTTCAAGGAGCTGTCTGTCATTGATTCTCCTCTGAAATTAACTTTTACCATGCTTTTCAAAGATGTCAGTTAATGGATTTTGATGGCGAAACATTAATAATTGATTTTAGGAGAAGGCTGTTTTAATTCCCATGGTGTATAAACTACTACAGCCTCCCATTTGTATTTTGGAATCTTGAGGTCTTTAACGTTCAACATTTCGTATTCAGATTTTAGTATCATTCCCCCCGCGCTTCTAGGCATTTTGTTCTGGGGACATGCAAATCAGCAGTATAAAGCGGCATACAGTTATGAAAATGGGCATTTGGAGTACAGCATTTCTTTTCCAACTCTCCCTAGTCTGCTGCAGATTGTACTCAATTCCATGTTTGTTTTCTGAAAAGTCAATGTTTACTGACAACATTTTTTCCTAAACATGCCAATTGCCACTATGTTCCTTTCCTTTAAAACCTGACAAATAATTTTCATGCCTTGGAATTGCCAAAGCCAGAGCAGGAAAAAAGATGTTCTTGGTGTTTTTCTGTGAATCCATGCTTTAAAAGTTCATGAAAGGCTTCTAGTTGCATTCTAGTAAAGAAATGTAATGAATGAGGACAATACAGTTGTGACAGAACAACTCTGGAGGGCCATAGAAAGATCCAGAGGAAAAGCTTGTACAAAGCCAAGGTAGAATTTGGGGTCCCTTTGTATTTCATTTCTTATTTATCATGCATTTGTCTTTCCTAAGACCAGAGCAATTAAGAATCAATGCAAGAAAAAAGTATTGCTCTTTATTTGTCTACCCCAGGATTGCCAGGATTTTCAGTGTATCTCTCCCACCCATATTATTTGATCTTCCAAAGAAAGGAAGGAGGGGGAGAGGGAGAGAGAGGGGGGGGGGGACTGTAAATGCCAGGGGTTGAAACTAGTGTATAGACAGCCCTTCACAGCTGAAGAAACTTTCTGTTGACAAAGGGCATCTTTGGATCCAGGTTATATTTAAGAAAAATAGGAAAGGAAAGGAAATGGATTTTCTTGAAACCCAATATCCGTGCTGATTAGTGAAAACAGTTATGCAATTCAGGAAGATGTCTGTTGAATTAAGAATTCCTGATGCACTCTGTAATTATGGGAATCAGGGTAGACGCATCATGCTGCATTTGCTTAGAAATGAAGCATACCTTATCGACTTCATTATCCTGTAGCTTTACATAGAATAAAATTTACACTTACTTGGCAACTTTACAACTAAAGTTCTTTTGTTGCAACCTGAACTGATGTCTTTCTTTAAGACAAATGAAAACAAACATTGCACACAGCAGGAGGAGAGGGAGAAGAGCAAGCAAGAGGAGAAAAACATATCTTTGGATATTCTGATTCCTTCCCTGAAAAGCTACAGTTAGGAAACAAAAGATTTGGCGTACATTGATCGTTTTGTGTTACACATACTCCTTCCTCTCAGACAGCCTTTTGGTGAAGTTCCTTCAGATATTCTCATTTTGGTTATGAGAGACAGAACTGTGGAGGGCTTGACTTTATCCAATAAAATGGACTACAACTGATGAAACATGGTAGGATAAAACTGAAAAACTCACAGAGGTAGCAGTGGCAGGGAAATAGCAGGAAAACAGAAATGTGTCTGTGTCTGGACCCACAGATATATGGCTCCTTTTCTATGGGTTGATGGTCATTTATTTAAGCATTAGAGCCCAATTTCTGCTGTTATGTGCTGTCAAGTTGTGTTCAACTTATGGTGACCCTATGAATTAACAACCTCCAAATATCTTGTAATTAAATCGCCCACCTCAGATCTTGCAAACATGACTTCCTTTCTCATTTCTTTTCTTTCATTTTCCTGAGCATTATTTCCTTTTGCCTTAGCCTTGCCTTCTGATCAACATCATATTAAGTATAATAGCCACATTTTAGTCATTTCTGTTTCTACTGAGAGATCATGTTACAACTCACTTACTTGTCCATCTGGCAGTCTGCAGGATCCATGAAGCTCTCCTCCAGCACCATTGTTTGAATGAATTGCTCTCCCCCCCCCCCAAAAAAAAAATCTGGTGTCTTCACTGTTCAGATTTCACATCTGTACCTCGTAATCAGTAATACAATACCTGGCCTTGTCTCCAGCAACACATCCATATACTTCAGGATTTTTCCTCTTTTTTCTTTGTGGTCTCTGTGACTCACACTAATGGGTTTGTTCTGCACCTGCACAGATTGTCCTCATTGTTTTCATTGTTAGAAATGGTGGAGGAGGGGTGTTGACTCAGATTGGCATTCAAACAATGCCTAAACTTAGTGCTTTATAGCGGAAATGGTACATTTCCATGACAAAGCTTTGCTACTGTCATGTTTACTGATTTTCATCACAGTAGCTGAATATAGGGCATCTTTCCCCCACAAACTCATTTGAATGAGACACTGGGCATGCAGGAGTGCATATCTGTACCAAGAGCCATTTTTCATAGCTGCTGAAGCTGTACATCTGGTTAGGGCAGAATTTAAACAGGGGCACTACAGAAGCAGATAAATTGGAACTTGCATGTTTGTTCCGCCCCTTGCAGCTAGTGCTTTTCGAAACTTCCATAACCTCTGGCTATAAATGCCAGCTCTCCTGGACTGGAGAGAGCATGTTTGCACCTGGCACAATAGGCATTTTGTGTCCACAATTTCCCAACGGCAAATGACATTCGTAAACTCTTCATTGAAGAGTTTACTCACTTCTTTTTTAATCCAAAGAGAAGCAAAAGAGAAAGAGAACAGGGAAGTGGAGGGTGCTATGCAGAATTTGACTGGCTGGGAATTCAGATTACAGTGTTGCCTCGCACAGCGAGGTTAATCTGTCCCGGATTTACCCTCACTGTGTGAAACATCGCTGAGCGGTAAGAAAAAACCCATTGGAACGCATTAAACATGGCTTAATGTGTTCCATTTGGGCCGAATACTCACCGTTCAGTGATGCTTCCCTATGGCCGGCAGCCATTTTCGCGCCCTCCCCTCGCTGAACGAGGGCGTGAAAATGGCTGCGATCAGCTGTTCCGCGGCTTCAAAATGGCCGCCGGAACAGCCGAAATGGCCGGCCGCAGCCTTTTCGCGCCCTTGGTAAGCGAGGGGAGGGCACGAAATATTTAATAACATTTCCTATTTTACCTTCAAATATTGTTTTCATTCTTTTTTCTCCTCCTCCGAGTGGTTTAACAATAAACATTCTGACTTTCCCCAATTTACACTTAACCCTGTTATACCCTCAAATTCCACCAAATCTAATTTAAGCCTTTCTGTTGTTTCTGTTGGATTTTTATTCATTAATAATGTATTGTAGCAAACAAATTTATCTTACAATTTTCTTTATGTGCTATCCCTACAATCCGTTTATCATCTCCAATTATCTGTGCAGTAATTCTCATATCATTGTAAATAATACTGGAGATAAGGGGCAACTTTGTCTTGTACCTTGACCTAGGTATATTGTCTCAGTTATTCCATCATTAACTATTACTCTGGCTGTATTCTGTGAATATAATTGGTGAATTATTTGCCTAAAACTAGGTTCAAACCCTAGATATTTAATTAATAACTTTAATGTGTCCCATTCCACTGAATCAAATGCTTTAAATATGTCTAACGATATTACTCCAGCTTTAGAGTTAGTTTCTTTACCTAAATGCATTAAGTACCCTTCTCATTAAATCTGACATTTGTCTACCTTGTTTAAATCCATTTTGGTCTTTTTCAATATAACTCCCCAGAAAGTTATTTAATCTCTTTGCCATTATTGCTGTGATCTTGATCTATCAGTGATATGGGTCTATATGGTTCCATGTTTATTGGATTTTTTATCTGGTTTCAATATTAAAACAATCAATGACTCTTTCCATGATTGTGGGATTTCTTCTCCCCTTAATATCTTATTAAATAACACTTTTAACTTTGGTATAAGAATCTTTTTAAATACTTTATAATATTCTGGGCCTAATCCATCTGTTCTGAGGGTCTTTCCTATCTTTAAATTATTTATAATGTCCTCTCTTTCTTTATCAGTAATTAACTGTTCTATTTTATTTTTATCCTCATCTAACAATTTTTTGCTAAAATTGTTTTCTATATAATCTGCAATTTTCATTATAGAAGGATTTTTAATAGTATATAAAGTTTTGTAAAATATTTGAAATGCTTCCAATTTCTCCTTCATTTTATTACATCTTTTTCCATTCAAATCTTGTATTACTCCTATACTGCTTTTATTCTTTTTTATAGAAGACGCTTTAGCTAATAACTTGGAGTTCCTGTTACTAATTTTTAAAAAAATCTCTTTTTAGGTAAATTAAATTTCTTTGTACCTTTTCCAAATGAATCCCTTCCAGTTCCTTCCTCTTTGCTTGTAATTCTATTATAGCTTTCTTATCTCTAGTTCTTATAACTATTTTCTCTAATTTTTTATTTTATCTTCTAAATCCTATATTCTTTCCCCCTGCTTATATAAATATATAAGACACTTTACATGCATACCCTCTTGCCATAGTGGCCCAGACTATGTTAGGTTGACCTCCTCCCTTCTCATTTATTTCACATATCTCTTCTAAACCTTTCTGAAATTTTTCAATCAGGTTTGGATATCAAAAAATATTCATATCAATTTTCCACCTTACTGCCTCCTTATAATCACATTTAAACATCAATTACATATTCACTCTGGCATGATCTGAGAACTTTCTTTCTTCACCTTTTAATTCTCTCCAAACATCTTTCAAATCTGTTTTATTGATAATCTATTTAATATTGTACATTTAATTTTCCCTTCCCCATTTTGCAACTTTGATTTATCCTTCTTCATGTCCATTACCATATTAAAATCTCCTGCTAATATCACAAAACCTTTCCTCAATTTATCCAACCTTCTCAATATATTTTCAAAAATTTCCTCCTGTCTCTCATTAGGTGCATAAACATTTACAAGTGTAATGTCTTCTCCTTTTATTTTACCTTGCAATATCAAATATCTCCCTTGAGTATCCTTTGCCATTTTTTCAATTTTAAATTCACTTTTATTGGATATTAATACTGCTACTCCCGAACATTTTTTCATAAATTTAAATCCATTTGCCCTTCAGTTCATTAAAATCCTCCTTTTCTGATGAGTTTCTTGCAAGAATAAAATATCCATATTACTTTTATTCAGTACATTTTGTATCCCAGCCCTCTTTGTGTTAGAACCCAGGCCTTTCACATTCCATGTTGAAAACCTTAAATGTTTAACCATTCTCTAGCTTATTTAAAAAAAATTAATACTAGTCCTGACCTGATATGTGAACTATAGTGCTCCCCCAATAAAAAATAAAACCCCTTGAATTCCTCTTGAATTCTTCTATCACCCCTTCCCCACTACTACTTTTATTCCCCCATCTTTTTAACAGACTCTTCTGGTCTCTTCTACAGACCCTGGGGGGTGGGGGTGGGGAATGTGTCTGGTCCTACCAGCCACAACTCTCTCCCTGTCTCACTCTATTATATTATATAAATCCCATTTTACCACAAACATATCCATAACTACTTTTTTTCTATATATCTATATTTAAAAATTAATGTATACATTTCTTCATATTAGGTATGTAGTATCAATAAATTATATATATATATATATATATATATATATATATATATATATATATATATATATATATATATATATATATATATATATATATATATATATATATATATATATATATATATATATATATATATATATATATATATATATATATATATACATATATATATATATATATATATTTTTTCTTCCCAGAATTCTCCCATTTTTTCTTATTTGTTCTTCTATTACTGGTCTCCCCATTTTATAATCCTTTTATCTCATTTTCTTCCCGATTTTTCTCCTTTTTTTAAATATTCCTCCTCCAAATTTATAATTAACCATCATTGGGTACATCCTTAGAAACCTGCTTAAATATTTTTTCCAATATTACTATACCATTTTCACCTTTTTCTGGATTTACCTCTTACAGTATTATTTTATCCCATTATATTATACAGTACAATTACGAGAATATCTCCTTATACATCAAATGCTATTATCTATTCTCTTAATTTTCCTCTTCCTTTTCCCTTCTTCAGTTGTTTTGGTTTGACTCCTTGTTTTTCTTGTTCTTCTTTTTCCTTATCGCCATCAATCGGGTCTCGCTCCATTCCTTCCTCTTCTGACTCCTGACTTTGCCCTACGCCCTCCACCGTCTTCATTTGCTCCTCCCAGTCTTTTTTTGTTAAAATTCCAGAGTCCTTTAAAAAAATTCAAAGCCATTGAGACTGATATAACCATTATAATGCGCCTTTAGAAACACTGGGTAACCCCAACTATATTTACAACTTTTTTTGAAGGATAGAAGTAATAACCCACATTTGTCTTCTAAATACCATAGTTTCATGACAATAATCATTAAACACTTGAATTGGGTTACCCTCAAATACCAAATTCCCTGGATTCTCTCTTAAAATTTTCATCAGTTCCTCTTTTTTTCCTAAGGCTTGAAAATCTAATCAGAATATGAGGAGGTCGTCCTCTGCATCTTGAATCGACTATATGTACTTTATCCAAATCATAAACAGTCCAGTCTATTTTTTGTGCCGTCTTTTTCAGCCAGGCTAGGGCTAGTTCAGTTAGGTCCTTCTCTTTGGAGCCCAAATCTGGAATTCCTTTCAATTTAATATTATTACATCAATTGTAATTCTGTGATAGGATCATCTGCTGCTGTAAATCCGTGGTAGCAGTTTCATTGTCCAGTAATCTAACAACATTTTGTTTAACTTGCGATTGCAATCTCTCCATATTTTCATTGATTCTTTTAAAATGAGAATCAATTTTTATTTAATTTTTTTATAATTGTCTTGATTGGTCTTAACGTCTTTTCCAACATCTTGTATTTTTGGTCCATATTTTCCACTTTTTGACCCCTATTTAACATTGTTTGTTTCATTTCCATGATGTTTTCATTCACCTTTGCAATCGCATCCAAC
Organism: Pogona vitticeps; assembly: GCF_051106095.1. NCBI lineage: Eukaryota > Metazoa > Chordata > Lepidosauria > Squamata > Agamidae > Pogona > Pogona vitticeps. The sequence goes on from NC_135783.1 coordinate 197,690,726, forward strand.
ATTAACTTCATCTCAGATTTATCAGCTTTTTGGGCCATTTCTACTTCTGCTTCTGCTTCCACATCCACTTTTGACAATCTCACCAGATGGGAATCTGAAGGTTTAATCCTTGATTGCACCGAATAATCTCTTTTCCTCACAACTTTACTCTCTTTCTGTTCCGACTTAGCTTTCCTCATATATTGCAATAATTTCCTGGACTCTTTTTTTCTTGAACTGTTATATTTGCTGTTACCAGTAGATGGAGCCTACTGTCATACATGTTCAAAGGTTAAGGAATGTTAAATTTCATTTCTGTGTCTGATATGTTGCAGCCAAAACTGAAACCTAGTGAAGATTTATTTTTCACTCCCTCAGTTTTTTATTCAGGATACCAAATGCTTAAATTATTTCATAGACTGTTAGCTTCTTTCTTATTTTTCTTGAATTATTTCATAGACTTATTTTCTTACTCCCAGCAGCTCTTTAAAAGCAAAATTCAAACCAGCTTCAGCTCACGGATAGATATTTCCCCAGCAACTAGAGATAAAAGTTTTCGACAGGTCCTTTTACAAATGCAGCCTGTCCATTAATAAGCAGTTTAAAATTTTTCTTGGCTAGCCATGGTGGCAATCTCTCCTCCCGCATGAATCCCCACTGAGGGTAGCTCTTCCTCCTCACACACCAGCTGCCACTTGTTATTGTTTTTCAGAAAAGCAAACAGCTTTTATAGTCCATTCCTGTTGCCTCAATGATATTTGTAAATATTTTAAAGTCATTTACAGATCTATTAACTTTTTTTTTGCTGCCTCGTGTAACTTTCAGAGTGAGAGCTCCGGGAATTTCAACCTGCGGCCATCAAGGTCCAGGACATGCCCCTCCCCCAATATACACTGTTAACAGAATAAATATATACTGCATTAGGAATGCTTTTTTTCAATTTTTTTTAACATGAGGGGTGACAAAAGGAAAAAGGGAGTTGGGGTTGATGAGGAAGAGGAGATACAATAACATACTGATATCCAATCTATACCTATTGCCATATCAAGATTTTAAGTTATTCTATTTACTCTTTTCTGCCTTGTAGATAAAGTTTTCATTTCAATATATGTTATTCAGCTGCTGCCTGTTGATTCAGTCCACTTGTTAAATAGATCCCATCTTTCTGTTGCCTTTTTCTGGGGTTGATCTTTCATGACTTCTGATAAGATATCCATTTCGGCTATTTCCCGTATCTTTTCAATAAGATCTTCTTGTTTCAGTATCGTCGGGCTTTTCCAATTTCTAGCATATATAGTTCTAGCTGCCGTAACAATATATATAACTATGTATTCCTTTGACTTATCTATATTATCGGGTATCATACTCAATAAAAACAATTCTGGGGTTAATGGCATCTTACAAAGCAATATTTGTTGTAACATAGCATGCACTCTTTTCCAGTATTTTTTCGCTACTCCACATGACCACCACATACAGTGGGGTCTTGACTTGCGAATGACCCTACTTGTGAACAATTCAACTTACGAACCCGCCCTATAGGGGAAATAAGGACTCGAGATACGAACTTCCCTCAAGATACGAACAGGAAAAAAGTGCCCCTCCCTCCTCTTAGGGGCTTCTGGAGGGGAAAAAAGGTCATAAACTTAAAAATAAATAAAAGAAAGTCACTTACCAAGCCTTGGTAGCCCCCAAACAGCAGGAAAAAGAGCAGGAAACAGCTAAAAGCCCACACCAGAAGGGAGCCTGGCAGCCATTTTGTGCTCCCCCCCTGCTCCTGCACCCTCCTCTCCCTGCCTATCAGCTGATCGGCTGGCTCTGAGGAGGCTTGGGGAGGCTTGCTCAGCACCTAAAAAGTCTGGCTGTGTGTCTTTGTGCTGAAAAAAATCAGCAGAACATGCTTTAAAACATGCTATAAAATTGGCTTCGTTGGAAAAAAAGATTTCCAAAGTGCTTTGCAAACTGTTCTCTGCCTTCCCCCTCCTTTCCTGAACCTAAGGAGAAAAAAAGAAAAATATCCCCCTCTAGTGGCAGAAGGCGGAATAGCAGCTTCCCATTAGTTTCTATGGACGGAAAAGACCAGATACGGATTAAATGGTTTTCAATGCATTCCTATGGGAAATGCAGATTCGACCTACGAACATTTCGACCTACGAACCACCTTCCAATACGGATTAAGTTCGTAACTCGAGACGCCACTGTATGATAATAACTTCCCACTTGTGTTTCACATTTCCAACACTTATTTGATACATCTTTGACAATTTTTCTGGGGTCATGTGCCACCTATAAAACATCTTATATATATTCTCTTTAAAATTAACCGATCTTGTAAGCTTTATGTTATTTTGCCATATTTTCAGCCATTGATCAAGATCAATGTTATGCCCTATGTTTTGTGCCCACTTAATCATAGATTCTTTAACCATTTCATATTGCATTTTAATTTCCAGCATATAATTATACATTTTCTTAACAATTTGTTCTTTTGAACCCAGTAAAGGTTTATCAAAAAACGTTTGCTCTGCGTAGAAACCTTCTGTTTTATCTTTTGTATATCTAGATTCTAGCTGTGCTCTAGGCCACCAATTTATATAGACATTCTGTGACTCTATCTCCTCTTTAGACCTTAATTCACCATCCTTTTTTTAATAGATCTTGATATCTTAAAAGATTTGCTTTTGTCATGCATTAGGAATGCTTGATCCATTGGATCAATAGCTGTGGTTTCACTTATCCACAGCCTGCCACAGCCCTATATACAACATGTCTTTTGTCTTATTCCCTTTACGTTTTATATAGGATCCCCTGGTATCCACAGTTTCACACATTCATAGTAGATCAAGAAACTAATCTTGTATATTGGAAGTCCTGCTGTATCACCACCACCACCACTTGATGACTCTTCGTCTCAAGTCCAGAAGGCAGTACGAGACAAAGCAGCAGAAAAAGTAATCAAAAGAAAGGGAGGGAATCCCTAAAATCAATTTAAATGAGCAAAAAAGAAGAAAGAATCCAAGATGGAAGGTCAGAGTCAGGTAGGCTGGCTAGCAGGCAGCACAGCAAAATGGTGGGAAGGAACTCATCACACAAACAAACACACAAGTATGACTGAAACAAAAAAAACCCCATTCCTCATTGGATTTCAAACAATCCAGGCTGTTCTACAGATTAAAAATTCCCTCCATAGATGTTCTGATTGACTGCCGACAGCAGTCGTCAGAATGCGATTGGAAGAAAAAGTTTTGTGAGTGATTTGACAGACAAAGGGTCAACGAAAGGTTAAATGAAAGAACACAAAACTTTCATGTGCCCCCTTTTTTTTTAAATAAAATCATTCATATTTTAGAGTCTCCATTTCAGGAATCAACAACAGAACACAACAATGGGGGGGTCATGCGTTTATGTTTTTTATTTAATTGTGTAAACACAAAAGTCCCATCCCTAATCTTTGTCTATAATAACTTTATCTGCATTGTCAGCACCAGGTCCAAAATGCAGATATTCTAGCTCAACACTTGTGTTCATTCAGCACATAAACTGATCGTAAGGATTTAGACTTTGCACTGAAAACAAGAAGGGCCAAGGATAAGAAGCCAGTATTTTTAGACATATGTACTCAAGGCTCTTTGCTTAGATGCACCAATCTGTCAACATCTTTGACATTCAGTTATTTTCCATCTCAGGTTCTTTTGACCCTGTAGGTGTTTAGATAATTAAAAATAAGCCTTGAGTACAAGTCGAAGACCTGTAAATTAAGGATATGTACAGACCACAGGAAAACAGTTCAGTTCTCCTTGGACTAATACAGAGGCAACTGGATTTTAATAGGGTCCAAACGGGAATCTTAGTTTGTTTACCCAGATTTCCATACCTCTCATTGCCTTTTACTGGAAATTCACAAAGATATATAACTTTTTACTGTTGCTCAGAATAAGATGCCATTTTTAAAGATGGCAGGATTTGATGAGAGACGTAGTCTTGCCTGTTAAGTTTCAGAAGCATAAGTACATGTATGCAAGCGTATCAATGCAAACCTAGCCTTTGTAGTTTTAGGGTTCAAAAACAGAAAAAGGATAAACTTAATCTTCCTCATCAGTTTTTGTGGACAACTGTCAGGATCATGACATATAGCTTTAGATGGAATTCCAAAAAAACCTGAACATTTCAGAAGGACAGTATTTTGTGTCTGAGGAAAGAACGTGTTCAGTTTGTGGCAGGAGAATTATTTGTTTCTTTTCTCCCTGCACAATGGGGTCTGGTTTTGGCCGGGCTATTTGTGGGGGAAAAGGGATAAGCATGGATATTGTAATCGATTTCTGTAGGAACACTGTCTGAGGTCTCTGGGTCCCTCCAAATTTGAATCTGTAATGAAATTTCGAGAGTGTTCCCATTCAAATTCAGGGTGCTTTGTAGGAATCCCGTTTTCAATACTCAAATAATTTATTATATATTGCTTTTGACCAGGTTGTGTCTTGTACGTAGCATGCTTTCAAATAAATGTCTGCCCTGGGTACAATACAGCACAGATCCCCAACCTTTGGTCCGTGACGCAGTGCTGGTCTGTGGCCTGAATGAAACCGGGCCGTGGAAACAGACTTCCCGCCCCCCCCGTGCATACCCCACACGCAGCTGATTTGTGCATGCTGCACATGCCTGTGTGAATACCACACCGCTGTTTGCGCATGCCCACAAGCACACATGCACCCTGCATGAGTGCTGCACCGTTGTTTGCACATGGGCACAAGTGAGCAGGCGTGCATAAGCGCCGCACCACCGTTTGTGCACGCACGAACAGTCATTCGCACTCACTCAGTCGCACATGCCCACAAGCTTAGGGGGTGCCCTGCCTTCCCCAGCCGGTCCACGGGGTGAAAAAGGTTGGGGACCCCTACCACAGGGGATTGGTTTTATGATCCAAATAGGTTTGGCTCCTGTGTGAAATCAGTGCAGGAAGCAACTGTTGTTTTTGGATGCTATTTGGGGACTGCTTCGTGAAACCTTTTGGAAGTCTCTTGACCGTTGGACTGGACCTTGATGGAAGTCATTCATGACCATTGTTGTTGAAGGGTACATAGCATGGTCTCTGAGTCCCTCGGTTGACCAGTTCTGGTGATGCAGGTGAAAATACATATCCTTGGATTTTATTTTATTTTTTGACCATGCTAGGTATAGTGTTCACGATTATCCAGAGTTTTCAGCATCTGCGAGGGGGGCTTGTCACCATTCCCCTGCAGATACGGGGGTCCTACTGTGCTTTCTGAATTAGAAACTTTACTTCTATAATATGTTATGCATACCCATACAAATTGTTTCCTTACCAAATTGCTGATATCAAGTCACAGCCAGCTGAACTCACACACCTACTCACGCAAGTAGGAGAATACACTATAAGGAGCTGAAATTCCCAAAGCCTCCCAATATAATAATAATATAGGCATATTCAGAGTTAATACCTCGGAGTAAAATATTAATGATGTTGTACTCCTTGTCACCTCAAAAGATGATGCATGTGATTGTGGAATTCATAGAATCATAAAATAATTGAGTTGGAAAGAGTGTATAAGGCCACGGGGTCCAACCCCCTGCTCAATCCAAATCAAAGCAGATCTGACACACAGCTGTCCAATTTTCTCTTGAATGCCTCCAATATGGGAGCACTCACCACCTGTCAAGGTAATTGGTTCCATTGTTGTACTGCTCTAACAGTTAAGAGGTTTTTCTTTATATTCAGCCTAAATCTGGCTTCTTGTAGTTTAAGACTATGATTACATGTCCTGCACTCTGGGATGATCAAGAGATCATGCCTCTCTTCTGCATGACTGATTTTCAAGTATTTGAAAAGTTCTATCACATCTCCCCTCTATCCCCTTTTCTCAAGGCTAAACATGTTCAGCTTCTTCAGTATTTCCTCACAGGGCTTCATTTCCACTCCCCTGATCATCCTCAGGGGAGTAGAAACCATCATCCTGGACATGACTACAACAGAATTCTTCAAAATGTTGAAAGAGATAAAACACCTTGCGTTGTGGGAGAAGAGTGAGCAGAGTGAATGTCCTAATTAGCCCCAGAATAGACCTGCAAGGGAAAAAACAGGGTGGGAGAGAAAAGAAACAGAAGAGAAAGGGGAATTGTTGGGCATTTTAGGAGAGGAAAAAAGAATAATGACAGCTGAGTGGAGAGGAAGGCTGGGTCATTGGATGAGCCCATGGGTGGACCTCCGGTGTTCAACCCTCCTGCTTTGCAGATTCTTTACCAGCAGAATTCACTATGCCACAATGATAGTTACATTACATTTGCTACATTCATAGACACTTGAACCACTAGGTGCTCAGAGACAGCCACTTCCCCCAGGCAGAAGATTTTGCAGTACCAGTGTATTTTTGCAGTCTATCCAAGGATGTACGGTCATCTCCAAATTATTGTCCATCTCCATTTCCTCAGTTGTGGCACTGGCGTGAGTGTTTGGACTGTAAAGCTCTTTAAGTGGCACATTCCCCCCCCCCACTTGTCCTCTGCAGGGAGCTGTCCATGGAGTGCTCATGGTATTGATGATGAAGATGAGGCTTGCCAGGTCTCAGAGAATGAGCTGCAGTGCCAGGAAGTGGTTGGGCTTCCCTGAATCTCCAGGCCAGGCAGACAAATGTGAGGAGCAGTGGTGGAAGGGAAGGAGCGAGTCTCGTTTATTGTTACAGGGTGGCCATAGTGTTTGGGTACCCAACTCCAAGCCTCTCCGAATGGCACCAGGGCTCACTGGCTTCCTGCATGTGTTGGACACATAATATATTGAGGAAGTCGTATAGGGGACCAATACGGGTGCCTCTCCCACTTCTTCATGCCTGCAGACACAATACCCACTGTTGAAGAGGCTCCTGCCTCTTGTGACATCACAAGGCCCCACATCATGACCTCACAGAGACCCTTCCCAGGCATTGGGCCCCAGATATAATGAGGGGATGGAGAAGATGCTCCCATGAAAGCCTCTGACAAACAAGACAACGCTTCAAAACCATTCCAGAAAAATACTTATTGGTTTTTGAAAAGCGGTTAAACGGGTATCCTGGTCCTCAGTGGAGACAGCCCAGCTCAGCTCCAGCAGGACGCCTGCCTTCTCGTCCCTCGCATCTGACTGGGGAAGAGGAAGCTTCTGGCTCTGCAAGAGAAAGAGAGAAAAACCATAACTAAGGGGTGAGCTCATCCACTGCCATAAACCGGCTTCAACCCAGGCGTATCTACCGACCATTGTTCTGGCAACTTCATTCCGAAGTTCCGCCTGCCAACATCCACTGGCTTCCACCAGGAATATCCACCCGTTCATCTCTTCCACTCCACTTCTGAAACCAGCCTCCGCCAGCTCCCGAATGCTTGGGTCACACACACACACCCCCGACGACATCCCCATGGAACGCCAGCCAGCCCATTCACAAACACATTCACACCACACATACACCAGCCAGCCCCCCGACACACACACATACCTTCACTCCACCAGCCATTCACACACATGCCTGGGCTTCCATCCACCAAGCTTCCGCCAGCTGGTTTCAGGAGACTAACATTCCCCTGCTTCATCCGCCAACCTCTGCTGGCCTCCACCTTGCGGCCTCAGCCAGCTTCCACAGGGAGATTCCACCACCTTCTGTCTGCCAACGTCCACCAACTTCCCCCTGGTCCATCGCCAACATCAGCCAGCTTCAAGCCATGGATCTGCGCCAGCCTCAAGCTGTTAACTCACAAGCCCACTTAGCAAATTCAGAACTTGCCTTGGGCAGAAGGGCTGGGTCCCCTGCAGCCGCAGCCACCACTCTCTCTGCCGGGATACCCTCTGGCCACTGGCCTCCCTTCTGGTCTCCTGCCCTGCTCAGCAAGCCCCTTTTATCTGCCAGCAGAGAGGTGGGGCTCTGTGAGGTCACAAAGACCCAGGAGAAAAGGGGTTGGGTTCCCAAGGCAGCAGCACCAGCACCATCAGGATTGGCTGTCCTGAAGATGATGTCAGCAGTCCCTATTATCATGTAATTTACCCACAGAAGCTTGCATTTTATATGATTTTTAAATATAAATTTTTATTAGTGGCCTGTAAACATATCACCTATCACCAATCCCTCTGATTGTTAAATCTCCTCATGTTGATCTTCTGACAGGATTCTAGGCTGGTGCATCAAAAAGTTATCTTCCAGCATCTGCACAAAAAGGAGCTAGGGGGAAAAATGAAAGTAATAATTGAATAAGTATGGGCACAGTAACACAATGCAGCTTTTGACCCTTTTGGGGGTCTCTCTCTCTTTCTCTGCCTCTTTTTGGACACTTTTCTTGTCCTTGCCATGAAAAAGGAGCCAATTAAAAAAGATGCCAATTAAAAAAAGACCTAAGTGCTTGAAACACATATCAGTATTTTAACACCATCCCTGCACTATCAAACATGCAGCTGTGTTTCAAAATACCCCCAGCCTTTGGAACTCCCTCCCACTGGAAGCTAGACTTGCCCCAGATTTACTGTCTTTTCATAAGCAGGCAAAGATCTTCTTCAGGCAAGCTTTCCCTTATTGACCAGCTGCCTGGGTTGGGATTTTGAATGGACTGTTGTGACTTATTGCTTTGAATGTGTTTTGGTGTTAATTTTGTTTATTGTTTTTAGTGGGGCATTTGTTCCTACAAACTCCTTTTTCCAGCAGCTTTTTAAGTGTGGCTGTCAGGGATTGAACATGCAACTTCCTGCACGCCGGACTTGCTGCCAGCCTCTGAACTGAGTTGCCCCTGTCACGTTCTCCATTGCTGATGCCATCATTGGCCTTAGGTGGCATTAGGTTATGGATTCCAGGCAATAAATTTAACTTTTTTTTCTCAAATTTTTTTTAACATAAGGAGGTGGCAGAAAGGAAAAAGGGAATTGGAATTGATGAGGAAGAGGGGAGACAATAACATACAGTACTAACATCCATTCTATACCTATTGCCATATCAAGGTTTTAGTTTATTCTGTTTACTCTTTTCTGCCTTCTAGATAAAGTTCTCATTTCAATATATGCTATTCACACGCTGCTTGTTGATTCAGTCCACTTGTTAAATAGATCCCATCTTTCTGTTGCCTTTTGCAAGGGGTAATCCTTCATGACTTCTGATAAGATATCCATTTCGGCTATTTCCCGTATCTTTTCAATAAGATCTTCTTGTTTCGGTACTGTCGGACTTTTCCAATTTTTAGTATATAGAATTCTGGCTGCCGTAACAATATATATAACTATATATTCCTTTGACTTATCTATATTATCGGGTATCATACTCAGTAAAAACAGTTCTGGGGTTAATGGCACCTTACATAGCAATATTTGTTGCAACATGGCATGTACTCTTTTCCAATATTAATAATAAATTTAACTATTATTGGTGCTTGCATACTGGTGTTTGCATAAGGTTTGAGTAACGTGCCCCTGGCTAATTGAAAGGTGTCAAGGAGTGTCTGGGTCACATACCTGGTCACATGCCTGATTTGTTCAACCAGAATGTACTCCAGCACTTCATCAATCACCTGCAGGTAGCCATGGCAAGTTGCTCAAATCTTATGCAAGTGCCAATAGGATTTTAATTAAAATGTTTTTAAATAGAAAGTACCTCCTTTCTGTCTTCCCTTTCAGCATTGAACACATTACTGCAAAAGTACTGCAGACAGTTGGGTAGACATCCATTTTTCTCCAGTTGGGCATACAGTAGGATCCCAGTATCTGCTGGATGAGTATCCATATTTTCACTTATCTGTGGTATGAAATTTTGAAAATGATTGAAAGGAAAAAACCCTAAAAATAAGTATTTTTATAATGTATTTACCTGAACTGGCCACTACAGGGAGCCAGAGACCATACTATGTATTATTATGGCGGTTCAGTTGAGGGCTTAACTGACACCAGGCTGTAAGTGTTGAAGGGAATCAGTCAGGGAGCGCATCTGGAAGCGATGACTAATCTACAGAATAAAATGAATAGAAATTGCAGATACACAACAGTGCCATTCCTTGTTTTTAAAAAAACCTATCTGGTTCTAGAAACTATGACAATGCAGTCAGCACTCCTGCTTTGCAGATTCTTTACCAGCAGAATTCACTATGCCACAATGATAGTTACGTTACATTTGCTATGAACTTTTGGGAAATTGGATGGCTCCAGTTGCACCATCATTTGTGCATGTGCACGAGTGAGCAAGTGTGCATAAGTGCCGTACCACCATTTGTGTGCGCATGCATGCTCATTCGCAATCACTCATTCCACATGCCCACGAGCTTGGGGGGTGCCCCGCCTTCCCCAGCCGGTCCGCAGGATGAAAAAGGTTGGGGACCCCTACAATACAGGCTCTTTGTAGCAATATGTGTGTCTCAGAATTCTCCTGACAAAGCTTGGGCTGAAATTCAGGCATTTGGTGGGTTCATTTTGACATCTGCTGGCAGTTAAACAGGGTCCTAGAAATAGATTGGTTTGACTCTGGAGGTGCCCTTCTTTGAGAAGTGTGTTGTAGGTTATTACTATCTGTCCCTTTTAGCAATGGAAATCTCTTGACTAGATGCCATTTCCAGCAGTCTGATCTAGACATCGAGCCAGCTAGGCAATTGTATGAAGTTTTACGCAAACTACAGTGAACTTTGTAATTTTATTTTAGGTGCCAGGGCTCAAACAAGGCTGTTAACAAAAAAACTTTATAAAAGACTGATTTAAAAAAATAATAATAATAATAAACGACCTCTTCTGCAAAGAGGGAAATAAGTCATAACCAGAGGGCATGACCACACAAGGAATGTGTTCCCTGTTGAGATGAACTTCTCTAGGCTGATCAGCTGGCTCTGAAGAGGCTTGGGGAGGCTTGCTCAGCACCTAAAAAGCCTGCCTGTGTGTCTTTGTGCTGAAAAAAATCAGCACAACATGCTTTAAAATATGCTATAAAATTGGCTTCGTTGGAAAAAAAATTTCAAAAGTGCTTTGCAAACTGTTCCCTGCCTTCCCCCTCCTTTCCTGAATCTAAGGAGAAAAAAAGAAAAATATCCCCCTCTAGTGGCAGAAGGCGGAATAGCAGCTTCCCATTAGTTTCTATGGACGGAAAAGACCAGATACGGATTAAATGGTTTTCAATCATTCCTATGGGAAATGCAGATTCGACCTACGAACATTTCGACCTACGAACCACCTTCCAATACGGATTAAGTTCGTAACTCGAGACGCCACTGTATGATAATAACTTCCCACTTGTGTTTCACATTTCCAACACTTATTTGATACATCTTTGACAATTTTTCTGGGGTCATGTGCCACCTATAAAACATCTGTCCCTTTTAGCAATGGAAATCTCTTGACTAGATGCCATTTCCAGCAGTCTGATCTAGACATCGAGCCAGCTAGGCAATTGTATGAAGTTTTACGCAAACTACAGTGAACTTTGTAATTTTATTTTAGGTGCCAGGGCTCAAACAAGGCTGTTAACAAAAAAACTTTATAAAAGACTGATTTAAAAAAATAATAATAATAATAAACGACCTCTTCTGCAAAGAGGGAAATAAGTCATAACCAGAGGGCATGACCACACAAGGAATGTGTTCCCTGTTGAGATGAACTTCTCTAGGCTGCACCCTGGCATTTAAATTGCTGTCACTGTTCACACATCTTTAATTATTCCCAGAAAGTGCATTTCAGTTGTCTGCATCTCATATAGCCTCCATCCTCCCTCACCCTATCTTCCATCATCACCCCTTTTGCTGGCATTCAAATTTCTCCTCCTCAACTTTCTTTATATTTAGCAAGTGAAATACTTCTGAAGTGATATTATCAGCATTTGAATTAGTGCTGTATCAGTTTAGCCCTAATCTGCTAAACTTGAAGTAATTTTTTTAAAAAAAATACAGTTTACAAATTGCATTGCCATTGTAGTCCTTACCAGTGCAAAGTAAGGACTTCACACCACGAAGCACTTTGCACTTCATCAATTATATTATATAGACATGCCCAGGAACTGCCCCAAAGAACCGACATAGGCAATCATACAAGCTAGAAGCAAGACAAAACAGTGTGGAAACTGGAAACACTATTAAATAAAAATGCAAGTCCTGCTAGCCAAACAAAATATACTACATACTGATTCCGAAAGATTGGATCTACTGGTGATCGGTGCTCATGCTGTGTAGCTGACAGAATCAGGATTGAAAAGAACAGTGAAGAACATGGTACAGACAGTGGAACAAATACCGACCTAGTCACTCCAAGAATTTTTCCCGCTTGCTTGCAGTGTAATGAGATCTGCATCTAGGCATTCAGATTTAACCTCAACATTTGGCATTGATGAAATCAAGTTCCAATTTAATCTCGGCATGTTGGCAAAAAGAGAAATAGGACTGGAGGGCAATTGGAAGAGAATTTCTCAGGTAGGGATGTGAATCTCACAGCCTTCTGCTGTCAAGGATAAACTTTGGGGAAGAGAATCCTCTTTTCTCTTCATTGTGGGCTTTCTCTGCAATTCCCAGACACATACGTCCTTGAAAAATCTTGTCGGTGCATCTCACATACAGTAATTTCTTGGTAGTTTTGTGGTCTTTTTTTCTCTGGAAGGAATGCCAAGCTGTGCGCATATATTACTATGCCTGCACAGAATGGAGTCTTTCCTGCGTACAATCCACCCGAAAAGGCCATCAAGCTGGGCAGGATTTGGCCGTTTCCTGCACAGAAAAACAAGCAAAAAACAGAAACGAACCATAGAAATATAAGATGAGGTCATTTTGCAGGCAGCTGAGAAAGCTCACTGATACCGGGAGAAGTCTTGTTGAAGAGTCTCAGCACGGTGAGACTTGGAAAATAACCAAGGAAGAGAAATTTTTCAAGAACTCATCGCATCACTGTTCTCAGCAATAGAGCAAAGAAGTGCCAACTCTGGGTGGCCAAGGAGGAGAGAAGAAAATGAATGATTACATCCTGAGGACGCTGGTTCACACAGTGCATTCTGGAATACTTAAAAAAAGGTGTTTCATCCCTGCCTCACGGCTACTTTTTTTTCTGATGCTGTTTGGATGCTGGTAATATCCAACTCTGTATCAACTTTCCATCCAAATCCAAGGAGGTTGTTCTGGTTCTGATCAGTGCTTGGTGTCAGGATGCAGCCAAACAAATTGCAGCTTAATGTTAATGCAGCTTAATGTAGCTAAGACAGAGATGCCCCACCATCAAAAGACAAACATTCCATCTGTGTTGGATGGGAAGTGCATTAGCACAGCTAAGGC